>NC_061102.1:1224658-1232158 GCF_015104395.2 Macrobrachium nipponense | reverse complement strand
AGTGCTTTCCGATAATAAAAAGACGTTCTTTCTTTCCCTTCACCTACTTTTTTTTTTTTTCTAATGTCACTTGAGGGAC
The DNA here is from genome assembly GCF_015104395.2 of Macrobrachium nipponense. Classification (NCBI taxonomy): domain Eukaryota; kingdom Metazoa; phylum Arthropoda; class Malacostraca; order Decapoda; family Palaemonidae; genus Macrobrachium; species Macrobrachium nipponense. The sequence continues at coordinate 1,232,079 of NC_061102.1, read as the reverse complement.
GTTTTCCTAGCGGAGACGTTTAATCAAAAGTGGCGCCGTATATTAAGAGAGAATTAGTCGGGAAAATTGGTGTTTACTCCTAACCTCTCTCTCTCTCTTTATATAAATTTATTATATATATATATATATATATATTATATATATATATATATATATATATATTTATATATATATATATATATATATATATATATATATATATATATATATATATATAGTATATATATATATATATATTTGATATGTATATATATATATATATATATATATATATATATATAATATATGTATATATATATATATATATATATATATATATTATATATATATATATATATATATATATATATATATATATATATCTTAAAAGTAGTGAATTGTTAATCTCAGCTTTTTTTGGTAAGAGACAAGTGCTTAGTGATACGCACTTGGCTCCTCGAAGAATGCTGAAATGAAAAACAGCCAGAAATGGTGACATATGCAACATGAGGTTGACGACACTTCAGAGGTCACATGATTGAGTCATGCGCACCCATAGTTGCTAGGCCCTCCACAAGGCGTGTCCGTGTATGTGTGTGTTCGTAGCGTGTGGTGCATGGTCCTTAATGATAAGTGACGCAAAGAAGAGGGGACATTTTTTGATTCCTTGTGCCATTGAACAGAGCGTACTTGGAGGAGGTTCGAGGACACCCATCGCAAGATAGAGTAATACGAGACTTTGGAAAATTTACCCTTTGAAAAGAGAAAGAGAAGTGTAGTGTGTACACGTTCATTTTAATTAACTTTCACATGTTGGAGTGATGTAATAAATATGTCTCTTTATTTTAGATGGGTTCATAGTACCATATAAGAGAATGGGTTCTCTAAAGACTTTAATGACCATTTTAATAGCGTACTTAATCAGACAGTGAATTTTAGGGAAGTGTTACTTAAACCTAGATCAGGAGAGAAAAATGACAGCTTACAGTTTTTTGGGGGTCAGACTTTATTCTTTTAATTCCACTTTATATTCATTTTGTTCCACTTAATGTTTAGCTAATTTGGGAAATAAAAAGTATATTTTTGTATCTACGAGGATTCATTAGCCCAGTTTGCATTTTTAGCTCATGCAGAACGATAAGCAACGAAGAGAGATTAGGGAGTTGACTGTTTGTTTGATTTGTTTAAACAAGTGTATTTGGTCCTAAAAGCTCGTTCATAGGTGGTGGCACCGGTAAAAGCTTTTTATAGGCCGTAGGTATGCTTCAGAAGAGACTATAGATAGATTATGCATATTTGTTTGGAAGAAGGGTTGTAATCATGTCACAGGCAACTCGCATTATCGCTGAGTTAGGGCTTAGGGACTCAAGGTTGGGCTGTGTGTCTCTGTGTCTGTGTATGCCAGCCAGTGTTTCTATCCAACAGTTAGTGTGAAGTGTATTTTGGGGTTTTGGGAAGTGAAGTGTAATTTTTGGTATATTAAAGTGTTTATCAAGTATAGTGAATAGGTTACACGCATTTGCAATGGGTAAACAAGTTTGGGCTCCGGTCCTATGAAGACGTGAACAGTGTATCAAACACTGGTGTTACATGGTTAGAATTACTGAACTGTTATGATACAGTTAGGAAATACCAAAGGGATACATATGTGGTAGATCTGAACTGTAATGATACACTTAGGAAATACCAAAGGATTACATATGTGGTAGATCTCCAAGATTGGAGTAATGACAGTGGTTCAGTGGCTATTGTTTTAATGCCAGGTTCAAAGACTATAGTAAAAGTCAAGTTGAGGGAAGTGAGAAAACCCACGGATGTGTGTGTAATTGAGGGTAGTGAGAAACTAAGAGGGATTATTAGCACGGTATCTGTGAACAGTGTATCAAACACTGGTGTTACATGGTTAGAATTACTGAGCTGTAATGATACAGTTAGGAAATACCAAAGGAATACATATGTGGTAGATCTCCAAGATTGAAGTAATGACAGTGGTTCAGTGGCTATTGTAGAGGGGAAATCTGAGTTTTCAGAGGGAGAAATGCAATCAAGGAAGCAAATATTTAGAGAACATTTAGCTAATGTGGATTATAGTGAGTATGTTGAAGCGGTAAGCGAGCTCTTGGCAGAATTTGGGGATACAGTAGCCTTACAAGGTGATAAACTCGGATTGACTAATGTGTTAGAACATAAGGTAAACTTAGAGAATGGCACAAAACCTATTTATATTCCTGCATACCTTTCAAAATCAGAGAACAGGTAGAGAAAGAGGTCAATAAATGGGAAGAGGAAGGAATCATTAGACCTAGTGTGTCTCCTTACAACTTTCCTCTGCAGTGCCTAAGAAGGACGGTTCTGTCCGTGTATGCGTCGATTTTAGACGTTTAAATGAAAAAACAATCCCTGACCGTTATCCAGTCGCTTGCATACCAGATCTTTTTGTAGAAATCGGGGGACATAATATTTATAGCTCAATTGATTTAGCACAGGGTTTTCTGCAGGTCCCTCTTATTGAGAGTAGTAAGGAATATACGGCATTTTCAGTGCCACAGGGACACTATGAATTTACGCGGATGCCGTTCGGTTTATCGGGCAGTCCGATGACTTTTACCAGGTTAGTGAACACAGTTTTGCAAGAGTTATTGGGTAAAAATATTTTTGTATATATTGTTGATATTTTAGTCACAACAGACACGATCATGCAACACCTGGAAGTGCTTAAGGAAGTACTTAGGAGGCTTAGATTAGCAGGGTTGAAAATTAAGCTAGCTAAGTGTTCGTTCTTGAAAAAGTAAATCAAATATTTAGGCCATGTCATATCTAAGGAAGGGGTTAGAGTAAACGACGATAAAGTCAAAGCAATAGCGTATTTTTGCACCCCTAGATCAAATAAAGAAATTAAGTCATTCCTAGGTATCGCCGGTTTCTTTCGTAGGTTTGTGAAAGGGTTTTCTAACATAGCAGCTCCCCTAACAGACATATTACGGGAAGACGTTCAATTTCAATGGGGAGGAACCCCAGAGTGAGAGTTTTCAGAAACTTAAGGATGTGTTTATGAATCCCGCAGTTCTGAAATTTCCAGATTTCAGCAAACCATTCACATTAGTGACTAATGCCAGTCAGGAGGGTATAGGTACTTGCCTTATGCAAAAGTTTGATGGGAAATTCAGTCCCATAGCCTTTCATAGCAGAAAGTTTAGGACAAAGGGCAGCAATGAGAGATCAGTGGCTACCATAGATAAGGAAGCCTTTGCAATAGTATCAAGTTTGGTTCATGTTAAAATGCTACTGATGGGGGATAAAGTAGAAGTCCTTACAGACCACAAGCCGTTATTGGATCTTTTTAATAAGCCCAATTTGTCGCCTAAAAGAGTTCGATGGTTTCTAACTATCAGAGATTTTCATGCAAAGCTCAAATATATAGAAGACAAATTAAATGTAGTAGCAGACTCCCTTAGTAGAAGTGTTTATGACACAGAAGGATTTCAAGTTGTGCTAGCCACTAGCGAGTCTATACAATGGGATATGCGTCTCATAGAGCAAAGGCAGGATGAAGATGAAATTTTGGCAAACGCAAAAGCGTTTCTTAGAGGGGAATTATTCAGGAAACGTTATAAGTTACCTTTTTCGGGTTTAGAGTTAGAAGGTAATCTATTGGTCAGGAAAATTAGATATAAATTGAGAACTAGTGAAAGTAAAGGAGACACGACACAGATCGTAATTCCGGAAGTCCTAATTCCAGTGGTTTTGGATATATAGTACATTGCAGGTTCGGTAGTCCACACTTGGGGATAGAAAAAATGTATAATGAGGTGCGTGTTAAATATATTTAAAAAAGACATGGGGAAAGATGTGGAAAGTTTTGTGAAAAACTGTACAGTATGCAATGGTTGCAAACCTACCAGGATAACTTCCTGCAAATTTGGGTCATATCCAATACCAAGTAGACCTTTTCAGAGAATACATATGGATATCCTGGGTAATTTTTGTGAATCTAGATATCCGAATAAGTACTTGTTAGTAATAATAGATGAACTTACGAGGATAGTAGAAATTTTTCCACTTAAGCATAAAACAGCTGAAGAAGTAGCTATAGCATTTTTCAATGGTATCATTTGCAGATATGGCTCACCTGAGGTTTTATTGACTGACAATGGCAGAGAATTTGTAAACAAAACTTTAGAATGTAACAATTATTCCACACAGACCTGAAGCTAATGGGTTGTGTGAACGAGCAAACAGTAAAGTGCTCGAAGCTCTCAGGAAAACTGTAGGTGGTAATGATAAAAACTGGGATAGATATATTGATGTTGTTAGACATAAAATTAACACTATGGTTAGGGATTCCATTAAAATTTCTCCATTTCCAGCTTTGCTTGGTTGCCCAGCACGAGGCACATTCGATCTGTTGACTATACATCATCATGGCGAAGATACAATCGAAGCAATAATATCTACAGCGAGAGAGAGACATGCTTGTCTCAGCCGTAATCTCGAGGCCACGACTCGAGAAATGGTAGAAAGAAGTAATAGTAGAACATCTGATCCTAAGATCAATGTTGGAGACAAGGTATTTCTGAAAATCAACGTGAGAAATTAACTAAATTACAAGATTGGTCCGAAATTTGAGGGTCCTTTTAGAGTCGTAGGAAGAAAAGACTGGAAACAGATTTGTAGTCTCAGAGAAAAAAACAGGTCGGTCAAAATTAACCCATATATCAAAATTGAAAAGAGTTGGTTGTGGTAACTAATATAATGTTGCCCAGTTGCACTTTTTTTTTGGTTTTTGCAAATTGATGGTGAAATGTGTGTATGGGTTTATTGGGGCTGAATTTTTGCGGCCTTTTGGGTGGTGGATTTTTGGGGCTGAAGTTTTTTTTTGTGTGGCTATAATCTTTGGCGGTGGATTTTTTTATGGGTATAATTTTTTGGCGGCGATCTGTGGTCTTACAAGCCAAGAAGGGGGTATTGTGGTCCTTTTGGTTTTATGGGTCCCTGTGAAGAGGTTGTATTTTATATTCACCAGTGGTTATATTTGGCGGTACATAATGGTTGAATTGTGGGTTTTATGTGGTTTATATCCCGATGAGTTGGTTATGCTGTTTTTATAGACTTGTGGCAGTGTAATGAATGAGTTGTGTTTTCAAGGACAATTTTTGGGTGCCTTTGTGGATGTCCTATGGGTAATTTTGTGGAATATGGTTATATAGTATCAGTAATGAATTTTTGGGCCATTTGAGGTATAACGATTTCTTAGGTTCCAAGTCTGAATAGACAAGTCTATAGTGCGATTTGAGCACATGAGGTATTCACAGGTGGATTAATGCTGATAATTCTGTGATGAGACCGGTTGCTGATTTTTCCTTTTAGAGTTGATTACTCGGAGATTTGCACTGTTTTCAGAGATGTCCATTATGACATTCCATGGGGATGTATTTAAGGGGTCAATTCCAGTCGATGGGATATGTTGTGGCAGCAAATTTTGTAACAATACATACTGCGTTTATGTGGAAAAGCGCTGGATTATATAAATGTTTTTTTTTCTCCGTGTACATTTTGTAATGGGAAAAGTTATTATTTTTTTTTTCTTTTCCTACGAGGGATGTTTGTAATCGGGGTTAAGCTTTACATATTTCTATTACAGACAGGAGGTAGAATTTATCGGGGTATATGTGTCAGATAGGAGGGGTATTCAGCATTATATTTCATGGAGGTTAATTATATAAACAGTACAGGGGTTTTGCTGTATAGACATTATGGGGGGTTTTTGATAGTATATTTGTCAGATATACGATTACTTGTGAGGAATCAGTAGGTAAAGTATTTTGTTTAGTGAGGAATTTTTAATAATTGACTATGAGATTGGGTATATCAATTAATGACAGATTCGTGTGGTAAAGCAAGACTTTAGTTATTCTATGATCATGAAGACTTTTCAAATACAGACACACGATGACTTAAGAGAATTCCCAACTTCACGGGATGGTGACAAAGGAAACAGCTTGGTTCTACAGTACCAGATGTCGAATCTACACACGAGCAGCGATGTTATGGGTCGCCTTTGCAATGGACGAGATGTCATCGGTGAATCGTCTCAGGATATGTTCTGGGACAAATCAGGAGTCTGGAATCTTCTACGAGGTGGATGCGAGACGCACTTGCATGGAAGTCATGGGATATTTCCTTGACAACGAGGTGGTGGCTACAATTCCTTTATCGGAAGACGTTGAATCTACAGTTCGGCGACAAGGGGGTGCTGGATACACTTAAAGGGGTCACAGACACTGAATAATGGTACGTGCTGAATTGTTTCGAGATGGTTCACGTGCTCTGCCTGGGTCTACAATTAATCGACAAAGGTGTTCGTGAAACATTTACATGGACTCACGAGGAGGTTCAAGTTCCGCCTATCTTAGAGACGTTTACGGTCCCATCATTGGAGGATAGTGATGATGATAAATTCTTCTTCAATGAACGCTTCACAGCTACAGTGATTGGGGTTATGGTATCCATAGTGATAGTCGAAATACGTGTGATAGGGACTATCTTGCAAACATTATGAACCAGTATATACCACTTGCTGATGTGGTGTGCGACAGGAGTGAACAAAAGACATAGGTGGCTGAGCCATCTTAAAAGTAGTGAATTGTTAATCTCAGCTTTTTTTGGTTAGAGACAGAGGTGCTTAGTGATAAGCGCTTTGGCTCCTCGAAGAATGCTGAAATGAAAAACAGCCAGAAATTGCAACATGAGGATGACGACATTTCAGAGGTCACATGATTGATTCATGCGCACCCGTAGTTGCTAGGCCCTCCACAAGGCGTTTCCGTGTGTGTGTGTTCGTAGCATGTTATGTATAGCCTTAATGATAAGTGATGCAAAGAAGAGGGAACACTTTTTGATTGCTTGTGTCATTGAGCAGAGCACACTTGGAGGAGGTTCGAGGACACCCGTCGCAAGGTAGAGTAATACGAGACTTTGGAAAAGTTACCCTTTGAAAAGAGAAAGCGAAGTGTAGTGTGTACATGTTCGTTTTAATTAACTTTCACATGTTGGAGTGATGTAATAAATATGTCTCTTTATTTCAGATGGGTTCATGGCACCATTAAAGTCTAAAGACTTTATTGACCATTTTAATGTTGTAGTTAATCAGAGCGTGAATTTTAGGGGGAGTGTTACTTGAACCTACTTCAGGAGAGAAAAATGACAGCTTACGGCTTTTTTGGGGGTCAGACTTTATTCTTTTAACTCCACTTTGTATTCATTTTGTTCCATTTAATGTTTAGCTAATTTGGGAAATAAAAAGTATATTTTTCTATCTACGAGGATTCATTAGCTTGGTTAGCATTTTTAGCTCAACGAAGAAAGGTAAGGGAGTTGACTCTTTGTTTAATTTGTTTAAACGAGTGTCATTTGGTCCTAAAAGCTCGTTTATCTATATATAT
>NC_061102.1:1207158-1219658 GCF_015104395.2 Macrobrachium nipponense | reverse complement strand
AAGTCGTTCAATGATCAACATAAATATTAGTTCAATTTTTTCCTCCTCGTTTTAAAAAATATATTTCTCTCGGTAAAAAAAAGTAATCCATTTTAAAATACATTTATTCACAGAAATCCGATTCTCGGGTTACTGGAGCTCTTTCGGAAAAAAGATACAGTTTTGATAAAAGATGTATACCTTTTTTTTCAAATTAAGGTAACTTCGACACTTTGTCTGGCGGCAACTAGTGTCTTTTTCGTAAAATGACTGAATATGAAGAGAATGCAACTTGATATCCTCCTATGCGACCCTAGGATTCGAAAATGAATTCAGTGCAACAAATGTATCATGATATTTGTAGAACTAGGAGAATTTTTCGTAGTTAGTAAACACAGGTGTTTAATTATGAGACCCTAGGATTCTAAAATGAATTCAGTGCATCAATAAGCGTATCATATATTTGTAGAAGAAGGAATATTTTTCGTTTTTATTAAACACGAGTGTTTAATCTGAGACCCTAAGATTCTAAAATAAATTCAGTGCATCAATAAAAGCATCATGGTATATTTGTAGACGAAGTAGGAGAATCTTTTGTATTTATTAAACACAGGTGTTCAATCTGAGACCCTAGGATTCGAAAATGAATTCAGTGTAACAAATATATCATGATATATTTGTAGAAGTAGGAGAATTGTTCGTATTTATTAAACACAGGTGTTTAATCGCAATATAAGGATGAAGTGTTCTATTGACAAGAAAAAAATATGACATTAACATCAGTAACAACAACAACAATGTACACAATCAAAGAAAAACTGAAATTCACGCATATAATTAGTATAAATCATAAATCACACATAGGAAAAATATATCCCCAACCGCAGGATAAAAACAAGAGGTTTAATCATATTTTCGAATGGCGACGCGTATAGTAACTCCCTTCAAAGCGATCTGGAAAGAAATATGACTTAAATAATGATGATTCATCGTTGATAATGAGGGTAACGGCACTTCATATATATAATATCATATAATGATATTAATATATTACTATATATGATTATATATATATATATCTAGATTATATAATATCTATAATATCTATATATCTTTTATATATATAATATATATATATATATACTATATCCATAATATATATATATATAATATGCATTATCATAAAACTATATATAATATATATATATAATATATATAATATCATTAGTTTAATATTATTATATATCGATAATAGATATCTATATATCTAATATATATATAATATATATATATATATAATATCTATATATATTATAATATCATATATATATAATCGTATTATAAATATATATATTATTATATAGATATCTATAATATATATATATCATATATATAAATCCACACATCAAAGGGTACTTAATAGTAGGCAAGGGAGAAGGGCGCAGGAAACAATCACAATCCATTTGATAGCATTTATTGTCAATCGCGTTCTTGACCCATGGTCCACATCATCAGGACATCTATATAAAAGGAATCCGATCACATAATTAAAAGTAAACATATATAAAAGCATAAGAAAACTTAAAATGGAAACTAAGTTGAACTTAAATACTGAATCACACTTAAATACATTTACACATTAAAAAACCAAGCTTAAAATGATCCTTAAAAAAAAACTAAACTTAATAAAGAAAAAATAAAGGTAAAAACGAACTTAAAATGAAGAGCAAGGCGCACCTCTCAAAATGACAGAGACAAACGCACTAAAAGAATACACAAGAACAGAAAAAGAAGGCGGACAAATATATATATATATAAAAAAAAAACAAGCTAGTTTATGCTATGAACAGGGGAACAGCCGATGATTGGCAATTTAACGAAGGTACAATTCTCTTTATTAGCAGACTTTCCAAGAGAGCAGTTTCTCCAGGTTCCTTGACTTGGCCAATTATTTTAAAGTTGCATATTTGATCGATGTCTTGCAACTTCTAGCGTGCGATCTTATATTGGAAAGTTCGGGATTAGACAATCTGCAGCCCGTACGATAACTACCGCCCATGTGAGAATCGGCCCTGACCTTGAGGAGACGCCGAGTCGAACCAACGTAATTCCCGGAACTACATCCGGGGCACTTGTACTCGTATACGACGCCCGACGTCATCAAAGGACAGAGCCGATCTTGAAGGGAAACAAAGAGCCAAATAGTTTTAGGATTTTTGTTTTGGAATTATTTTATATTAGAGCACCAATATGATTTTCAATAATTTTAGCACACTGCTTGGCAAGTCTGATTGGTGGGTAAAAAACAAAAGCTTGCGTATATAGTAAGTTTAGGTACGTTACATTTAGGTGTTAAGGGTGCAAGTTTTTTATCAAGAACTTTCTTAATAACCTTAAGTACTAGATGGGCAGGGAAACAGTTGTTACGGAAGTAGTGCTTAAGGAAGAGAATTCAGAATGAAAAGAGAGCCAATTAGAAGTTAGAGATAGAGCCCGATGTACCAAGGATGCACAGAATTAATTTTAAAATAATAAAACAAAAAACTATAAAAATTGGAGCCGAGTCCGGTGAATGTACTTTTCCTAAAAATGGTCGTGGTAAAATGATCATTGTCCTTAGAACTAAAACATCAAGGAAAGCCAACTTACCGTCTTGTTCTTTTTCAATAGTAAAATTAATATTATTATGGAAGTTGTTGGCTAGGTTTAGGCAAATCTGTCAGCATCATATTCATTTTTCAATAGAACGAATGTGTCGTCTATATACCTGGCATAAAATAAGGGACAGAAGGACAAGGGGCACTCCTCCATTACTTGCTCCTCCAGGGAAACACATGAAAATGTTGGCAAAGGTGGGCCGAGGGAGACCCCATCGCCATCCCATCGATCTGTTTAAAAAGCTGGTTACTAAAAACAAAGGCCGTGTCCAGCACGGCTAATTCTAAAAGTGTTTTAAAAGATTCATAATTAAAATTACAATATATAAAGTCAGGTGTAGAACAATTTGGTTAAAATAAGATCAATGGTCTCCCTCACAGGAAACGTTGGTAAAGAGGGATTCTACATCTAAAAACTGACCATATACAAATCTGAGTCTTATGCCAGGTATAGACGACACATTCGTTCTATTGAAAAATGAATATGATGCTGACAGATTCCTAAAACTAGCCAACAACTTCCATAATAATATTAATTTTACTATTGAAAAAGAACAAGACGGTAAGTTGGCTTTCCTTGATGTTTTAGTTTACTAAGGACAATGAATCATTTTAACACGACCATTTTAGGAAAAAGTACATTCACCGGACTCGGCTCCAATTTTTATAGTTTTGTGTTTTATTGATTTTAAAAATTAATTCGTGCATACCTTGGTACATCGGGCTCTATCTCTAACTTCTAATTGGCTCTCTTTTCATTCTGAAATTCTCTTCCTTAAGCACTACTTCCGTAACAACTGTTTCCCTGCCCATCTAGTACTTAAGGTTATTAAGAAAGTTCTTGATAAAAAACTTGCACCTTAACACCTAAATGTAACGTACCTAAACTTACTATATACGCAAGCTTTGTTTTTTACCCACCAATCAGAACTTTGCCACAAGCAGTGTGCTAAAATTATTGAAATCATATTGGTGCTCTAAATATATTAATATTCCAAAAAATCCTAAAACTATTGGCTCTTTGTTTCCCTTCAAGGATCGGCTCTGTCCTTTGATGACGTCGGGCGTCGTATACGAGTACAAGTTGCCCCGGATGTAGTTCCGGGAATTACGTTGGTTCGACTCGGCGTCTCATCAAGGTCAGGGCCGTTCTCACATGGGCGTGAGTTATCGTACGGGCTGCAGATTGTCTAATCCCGAACTTTCCAATATAAGATCGCACGCTAGAAGTTGCAAGACATCGATCAAATATGACAACTTTAAAATAATTGGCCAAGTCAAGGAACCTGGAGAACTGCTTCTCTTGAAAGTCTGCTAATAAAGAGAATTGTACCTTCGTTAAATTGCCAATCATCGGCTGTTCCCCTGTTCATTAGCATAACTAGCTTGTTTTTTTTTTTTTGTTTTTTTTTTTTATATATATATATAGATATATATATATATATTTGTCCGCCTTCTTTTTCTGTTCTTGTGTATTCTTTTAGTGCGTTTGTCTCTGTCATTTTGAGAGGTGCGCCTTGCTCTTCATTTTAAGTTCGTTTTTACCTTTATTTTTTCTTTTTATTAAGTTTAGTTTTTTTAAGGATCATTTTTAAGCTTGGTTTTTAATGTGTAAATGTATTAAGTGTGATTCAGTATTTAAGTTCAACTTAGTTTCCATTTTAAGTTTTCTTATGCTTTATATATGTTTCTTTTAATTATGTGCTCGGATTCCTTTTATATAGATGTCCTGATGATGTGACCATGGGATCAAGAAACGCGTTGACAATAAATGTATCAATGGATGTGTATATGTTCCCCTGCGCCTTCTCCTGCCTACTATATTATAATATATATATATATATAGTATTATATATATTATATATATATATAATATATAATTAAAAAAAAAATAATATATATATTATAGATATATATATATATATATTATATATATATATATATATATAGATAGATATATAAATAATATATATATATATATATATAGATATTATAATATAATATAATTTATTATATAATTATATAATAATAATATATCTATATATATATCTATACTATATATCTATATTATATTAATATTATATATCTAATTATATATAAGTAGCTATATATATTATGATATATTATATATATATATATATATATAATCATCCCTTGATGATTCTTTTTTTTCTGTAACTCCAGCAGAATAACCTTGAATGCATTGTGTCAGAAACTGATAATTCAGGTCTTGTGTCTCCATAAATCTATACACTAAAACTCTTGGTGACCTTTGTGGGTTTATTTTGCATGTGGGCCAAAAATGACATCATCTCTTTGAAGTTTGGCGTAATCAGCGTTCTATAATTAACGTTAAAACCTGACTTCTGCTGGGAGAGCTGAGCCTAATTAGTGACTTGTATATGAAATGTCATACAAAAACAATCATTTAGATCTTAGTCATATACACTGATTGACCTTTAATTACATTAATTGTAGAAACTCTACCTTTTTTTTATTAACAAAGATTTCTCTGTTAAAAGTCCGTGTTAATTTATTTCTTTAATATCTGTATCTCAAAGTTGATAAAGTTTATTGTTTCAGGTATAATTATAAATTATACCACATCAAAACTATTTTCATAGTCAAGCCTCTACAACGAGTAATGTTACCTTTTGACTTTCTGTAAAAGAAAATTATATGTCCTTCCTTCCGCACTTTTTCTGTCCGCCCTCAGATCTTAAAAACTACCAAGGCTAGAGGGCTGAAAATTGGTATGTTGATCATCCAGCCCCCCAGTCTTCAGATATACGAAATTGCAGCCCTCTAGCCTTAGTAGTTTTTATTAAGTTAGGGTTAAATTTAGCCATGACCTTGTGGTTTTTTAGAGCAATTTTGAATTTCCCATTACTAAGTTTAGAGACGTAAGAAGATTAACTATGTCGAGTCATAAAAATTCATCTTTAGCCTCTCTCTCTCTCTCTCTCTCTCTCATCTTGTTGCATCAAGTTTAATGAGACATTTCACTCCTGGTGCTCTTTCGATATCCACGTTGATACCATTTTCATGATTACAGGCTGGAAATCAGTAATCCTGGAAGTGTGGGTTTGATTGAGTGTATCTTCCCTTAAGCTGATCAACTTCAGTCTTTTTGCTCATTTCCGTTTTAATTCGTTTCGAACAACTGTCTTTTCTAAGTACTTGAGTGTCATATTTGTAATCTGGAAATCACTTCTACTAGCAGACATAACGCCCATTAGGGGGGTTGGGAAGTAGGAAGAAACCCCATTATAAACCATCTCGTCTCCATTATAACCCTGCCAAGTTTCATGCCCATTGGACCAGCCGTTTGGCCGTGATTGAATAACAGACGGACGGACAGACATAACGCCCATTATAGTAAGACTAGCAGCATGCTTATGTATACAGAAATTATGTATGAAAATTCGTAAAGTAACTAAGTCTACTGGCATAACCAGCCTCGTTTCACGGGCAGAACCAACTCCGTTTCAGGGAATCCCTTCTCACCCCCACCCCCTTCGGAGTGGGTGGGTGGGGGATGGGGGGAGGGGGGGGGGGCAGGTATAGGATGAAACCCCACTCTAAACCATCTCGGGGGTCCCCACTATGACTCTGCCAAGTTTCATGCCCATCGGACCAGCCGTTTGGCCGTGATTAAATAGCAGACGGACGGACAGACATAACGCCCATTATAGTAGAAGATACTGAGTATAATTATCAATGCTTTTGCTCAGATTTTATCCCAAAAGCTCATTTTCCCCAAAGTTCATCATATCAATAAATAGAGTCAGCATTTTTCACATTTAATAAGTTGTAATAATGCGTTTGGACACTGCAGAGTGTGATCACGTTCGGAATAATATATTTATTAAACTTCTAAATACAGTTCCCATCACTTGTAAATAATTTCCAAGCGTATGTTCCCCATGATATTGTAATGACGCTTCAAAACAGTGTCATTTGCGTAAATGAACCATTATTGTCACTTTTGAAAGTTACATATGTGGAAATTGACAGCTTCGTTAATAGACAAGGTCCAGGTTTAAACCCTGAATAATAAATAGTTTTCCGCATGCGCTGCCACGAATTTTATTCATGTGACGTTTTCATAAATGCAGAATTCTTTGGAGACCTGATTGTTTTATTTTTGGGGGGGGGACGGTATCAAAGTAATACAAATTAGTATCGCCGTCAATTGCGACTCTTATGCACCTAGTCATTTCGCAACTTGGTAAATGTAGTTTTATTTGAAATTTCAGTGGCTGTGAGAGGGTATTTGTCTCTTCATTTATTCAGAAAAAGAACGGGGCTTGTATGATGAAAACCTTGAAGAGAGAGAGAGAGAGAGAGAGAGAGAGAGAGAGAGAAGAGAGAGAGAGAGAGAGAGAGAGAGAGAGAATGTTGTCACATAAATGTATAGGATGACCTAGTTTCCTTCCTTTGTGATAAATATCTCGTGTTATAGACGTAACGTAGAACACAATGTTTGGAGAGCAGTTTTTTTTCGGAGCCATTAAAAGTGATTCCAGTAAGTAACGTCAAAAGGCAATTTGTTGTCGTTGCCATAATCTAACTAAAAGGTGAAAAAGATTTTACGAAGAAGCCTCAGAATTTAACTGACTCCAGAATAAAAGTCGTTCTTTTATGGAACTCGACAACTATCCTTTTTTTTTTTTTTTTTTTTTTTTTTTTCAGCCAGAACTGTCACGTCAGGTTTTAGTGACGCCGTGGAGTCGAGAGTCATTTTATATATTTATGGCATAAACATATTCCATGCGTGTAAAAAGAGCACATGCGTACGTGCGTTTTTTTTTTTTTTCTTTTTGAGAGAGAGAGAGAGAGAGAGAGAGAGAGAGAGAGAGAGAGAGAGAGAGAGGAGGAGAATGACAGAGAAAATTCTCTCTCTCTCTCTCTCTCTCTCTCTCTCTCTCTCTCTCTCTCTCTCTCTCTTTGTAATTGTTCTCAACTGAATTGCATATGCTTTTTGATGTGTTTTTATGATTAATTTTAGGAACACAGACCACATAGGTCTAGGTTTGTATAGGTACATGTTACTTTATAATGGAGAACAGGTACGAAAGAAACCATACTACTGCTATTACGCTTACTTTCTATCTATCTGCACTGACCAGCATTGGTCACGGAGCAACATATCTGGCTCAACCAGCCAACCCATCTTTACACCCAAAACAACCCAATATGACCCATGCCAAGCCCAAAACTCACGTACTAGATGTCAATGAAACGAACGAAACTTAAATCATTTCCCCTCATTTCATTGCACTGCTAAAAAAATTAGATGAAAATAAACAATTATCCAAACCTTCATAAGCAGCAATACCCAGTTCTCACGAAATTCACAATCGCGCTAAAGTGTCAGACTTCTTTGTAACCAAGTTTTTCCTTTCGTCTGTCCCTCTGATCGAACCAGGTCTCACCCCACTAGCCTTTGTCAGCTTAAGTCTACTTTCATGCGAGTTCCAGGACTGAAGCCTTTGATTGGTGGCAGTGAGTGACTCTGTCCTATTCTGAGACAATTCCTTTCAACTGGTATTGTTTCGGGTATATAGAGAATGGCATAAAACCATTCGCTGGGGAATAAAGCCGGTGCCCGCTGGATATCAAATGGGTATCGACAAGGTGTCTATAAGTGGGGAAAAAGAGCATTGGGTTATTGAGAGAGAGAGAGAGAGAGAGAGAGAGAGAGAGAGAGAGAGAGAGAGAGGCTTTACTCTAATTGCAGAAAAAAAACAGAGCAATTAAACTTCGTGCATATATCATTCACTTTCTTTTTTTAGAAGTTTTTAGTTCATTTTCAGCTAAGATCAGGTAGGTTATGGCCGTTTTTTGTAGCATTTTTGTATTTTTTACGTTTTTTACAAGATTTCAAGTGATATTGTAAATTGGAGTCTTGACGATGCGATGGGATACTGTAGGCAATAGAAACTGGTGTTTTGATATACGTGCTGCCTCTTCCTGGCTGCCCCCTTGACAAATATATGTATGTATGTATATATGCCTGTATATATATATGTGTGTATATTATATATTGCGTTTATTTTCAAAATAACAATAATTCTTACCTAATATTTCGCGGAATCATAATTACCTGTACATTAATTTCTATGTCTAGCTTTTTTTCTCGCATTAATTTCAAAAATAATAATTCTAACCAAAATATTTCGCGGAATCATAACCTGTACATTAATTCCTATATCTAGCGGGTTTTTTTTTTTTTTTTTGCATTAATTTCCAAAATAATATTAACAATTCTCACCTAATATTTCGCGAAATCATAATTGACCTGTACAATATTTCTATATCTAGGGTTTTTTTTTCTTTTGCATTAATTTCCAAAATAATAGCAACAATTCTTACCAAAATATTTCGCGGAATCATAACCTGTACATTAATTTCAATAACTAGCCTCATTTTGCGTCAATTTCCAAAATAATAATAAAAATTCTTACCACAATATTTCGCGGAAACAGAACCGCCGAGCGACGTTGTATTATTGCAACATATGAGAATATGAGCAGGACTGTGTATATGTATATTCATTTGCGTCGCTGGCAGATTCGTTTCAGTCGCTGTCACCCCTGAGAGAATTGGGGGTGGGCCATGAACGACGGATTCCGGAAGGCAATCATTTAGGGTATATTCGTGGTGGCACAACTCGGTGAAGATGAGAAATTGATTCCGCGCACTATTTATATGTGAGTGTATTTGACAGTTGTATATAAATGCAAATGTATTATATATATATCTATATATATATATATATATATATATATATATATATATATATATATATATATATATATATATATATATATATATATATATATATATATATATATATATATATATATATATATATATATATGTATGGCCCATTAAAACACTCCGGTTTAAAGCTAAGGACTATATTTCAGTGGACTGACTCCCTCTGTTATCAAGTAGTGAATGACAAAAGAAGTTACATTTGCAAAATCTTTAATACTATGGATTCACAGGAAAATCTCTCTCAGAAAGATTGACTCGACATAAGTGCTCAGTCAGATATGGACAACATAATTCGGTAAATTTTCCATCATATGAATAACGCGAACCATACCATGGATTGGAACTCATCCCGTATTGCATACAAAAGCTGCTGTCGATACAAATGTCAGATGGTTGAATCTTCATTGATAAAATAACAAGATAATAGGATCAAACTTTCCAATGGAGCCTGGGACTCTGACCATATAGGCAATATCTTCCTTAAGGCAACGATGAAGCGGATTAAGACAACTTCGGCATAGCAGTGTCCCTGGGCATCACCTAAGGGCATATCTCCCACTATATATATATTTAGCAAATGTAACGTCTTTTGTCATTCACTACTTGATAAGGGTGGGAGTCAGTACACCGAAATATAGTCCTTAGCTTTAAACCAGAGTGTTTTAATGGGCTTTTTATACTATATACATATACATACATGCATACATGCAGTGGCAGAAGAGCAAAACGCGCAGAGTGAAACGCTCTAATGACCCATTATGAGCTGAAGACAGGATGGCAAGCTAACCTATGGAGGGGGAGTAGGAGGAGGAAAAGGAGGAGGAGGAGGAGGAGTAAGAGGAGGATTGCTTGTAGGAAAGGAGAATTATATGATTCGTTTTATAACCCTGGGCCTTTAGTGTAATTGCCACTAACGTCCTCTCCAGTAGCAGGCAAGGACACCGCTGGGGAACACTGAAGAAAGAAGAAAAAAAAAATTCGGACCCAGAATGCGAACCGCTCTCTCTCTCTCTCTCTCTCTCTCTCTCTCTCTCTCTCTCTCCTATTGTTCGATGTTGTTTCGCGATATTTCCCTATTGTTTAGGAATTATATGTATATATATATATATATATATATATATATATATATATATATATATATATATATATATATATATATATATATATATATATATGCATTTATAGATATATAAATACATGTGAATTCGATATGTGAATATTCCTATTCGTCCTGATGTGCGCATGAAACAAATGAGTCTCTCTCTCTCTCTCTCTCTCTCTCTCTCTCTCTCTCTCTCTCTCTCTCAGAAACACATACACACAGGCACACACATCAGGTCATCAACCACATTAAATGTTAATGGCGAAGTATAAGTAACCTCAGGTCTCTCTCTCTCTCTCTCTCTCTCTCTCTCTCTCTCTCTCTGAGAAACACACATACACAAACACAAACACATTAGGTCATCAGGCACGGTAAATGTTAATGGCGAGGCATAAGTTAACCGCTCTTTGAAAGCGAGGAAATTGCGCACGCAGAGTCCACGAGACAAATTCAAGAATTATTCAAGAAATTCCTGGCGAATTGATGCCGGGAGGGCGATATTACATTCAGCAGACTGGAATAGTTTCTGCAACTCGGAATGCTCCCTCCTACGATCCCCAAACCTTCCAACCCCCACCGCTGACGTGAAACCCAGTTAATAAATCTCATCTTCTTCTTCTTCTTCTTCTTCTTGGGCTTGTGTTGTTATAGGAATCCGGGCGCTTTCTGTTACTGTTTTTATCTGCTGAGACGCGTTCCGTATCGGTCGCCTTTTGTCTCTAGTACCAACTCTCCCATTTCCTTCTTGGTTTTGAAGTTACTCGAGTGAGATGACTTATTCGTATTTATTTTTAATTTTTTAATTATTTATTCATTTATTTATTTATTCTGTTATTGTTGTTACATTTCGCGTAGACATTTTCGTTGGGGACAAATTTCAATCCTGGTGTAATATTTGTGAATATTTGGGCATATAATATCTGGCGAATTATAAGCGTTTTGTGAACATTTTATACCAACGATATTTACCGCTGATTCATTAGTTGGATATGACAGTAGTTGATTTTATTTCCTATTCTCCAGTGCTATGCCAGAGTCAGAGAAAGGCTACCTGAAGAGAGAGAGAGAGAGAGAGAGAGAGAGAGAGAGAGAGAGAGGTAGGTCAGAATATCAAGGGGAAATCATATTACTCAAGTTCTTGTAAAAACGACCTGCGTTTCAAACCTACATAATCAAAAACAAAAACGAAGAAATCTCTCATTAAGCTGTGTGTGTGTGTGTCTTCGTAATTTTGTTTCAGAAGCACGCAAATTGCATTAATTTTATGTATAATGGAAACCTACATAATCAAAAACAAAAACGAAGAAATCTCTCATTAAGCTCTGTGTGTGTGTGTGTGTGTGTGTGTGTCTTCGCTAATTTTGTTTCAGAAGCCAACAGCAAAATTGCATTAATTTAATGTATAATGAGAACTTTAAAAATATCTCTCTCTCTCTCTCTCTCTCTCTCTCTCTCTCTCTCTCTCTCTCTCTCTCTCTTCGACTTTCGTTCATAAATTTAACCTGCCATATCCCTTGTTTTCTTGGTCACCAGAATTATCGGCATCCCTTATTTGACGGACGATTAATATAATCAGTAATTAGACGAAGATGTCCTGAGTATAGGGTTATCCTCTTCTTAATGAGAAGCTTGCATGTAATATTCAATATTGATGATATATTTACATATTTATTATTTTTAGTTATTACCTTTATGACAAGCTAAGGCGACCTTGTCATCTCAGTGATTTAATCTCATATATTTTCATAATTTCCAAAAACATTTTTTAGGGTCGTAAATCGTCACATGTGCATGATTCATGTGTTCCAAGAAATATTAATTTTTCATAAATATATTTTTAAGGTTAAGTTCCATTTAACCTGATATCTGGTATTACCTAATATCACAGGTATTATAACGATGTTATATCTTGAATTGTACTGATGATTTTTTATACGAAATCAATATTACATAAGATTTAAACAAGATATATTTTT
>NC_061102.1:1144658-1192158 GCF_015104395.2 Macrobrachium nipponense | reverse complement strand
AGAATCCATTATTGCACCGTGTTTCAATTGCTGTTGAAAATATAACTTAGTTAATGGGGTTATTCATGAAATGATAATTGAGCCGACGGACTGATCTGATGGTGGAGGATATGAGAGAGAGAGAGAGAGAGAGAGAGAGAGAGAGAGAGAGAGAGAATTTGATGAATACCTGATCAATGGTTCCTTCCTGGTAGGGTCGAGAACGGTCCTGCTGGTCGACCCTTCAGTTTTAAATATATGATGGTGCATATTTTGCCGGGACATTGATCTCAAACGTTTGATACGTCTCTCTCTCTCTCTCTCTCTCTCTCTCTCTCTCTCTCTATGTTCTCTGTCTTTCTTTTTCTCTCCCTGTCGATTTCCATCTCCCTCTCTCGAGATTCGAAGCATTGATCTCAAACGTTAGGTACGTCTCTCTCTCTCTCTCTCTCTCTCTCTCTCCTTTTCTCTTATGTTCTCTGTCTTTCTTTTTTTCTCTCTCTCTTTCGATTTCCATCTCCCTCTCTCGAGTTTCGAAGCATTGATCTGAAACGTTAGGTACGTCTCTCTCTCTCTCTCTCTCTCTCTCTCTCTCTCTCTCTCTCTCTCTAGTACCGACCACGACCCACTACAGGCGACAGCCCACCATTTATTGTCTAGATCCAGTGAACAGTTATTAATAAGATGAAATGAAAACTTGATTTCGATTCAGCATCAAATGCATCATCATCATCATTATTATCATAATCACTATCAATGTATTACAATCATCATCAACGTGATATAGTAACAGTGAATTTGAAACCAAATATTTCCTAATAAAATGAGTTTATTTTAATTCAAAGTCATATTCATAACATCATAATCATTTTCATCGTTATCAATAGATTACAATCAAATGAATAATTGACTTCAATTGAACATCAAATACATCAACATCCTCATTATCATAATCATTATCAATAGAGTACTATCATCATTAATGTGAAACGTCAAAAATATAATGATATAATAACAGTGAATTTGAAACAAAATATATCCAAATAAAATGAGTTTATTTTAATTCAAAATCGTATTCATAACATCATTATCATTTTCATTATTATCAATAGATTACAATCATATGAGTACTTGATTTCAATTCAACATCAAATACATCAAGATCATCATCATTATCATAATCACTATAAATAGATTACAATCATCATTAACGTGAAAAGTCAAAAATATAATGATATAGTAACAGTGAACAGGAAACAAAACAATTCTTAATCGAATGAGTTACTCGTAATTCAAAATCATATTCATAACATCATAATCATTTTCATCATTATCAGTGGATTCCTATCATCATGAATGTTGTTATAATTTCATTGCAAATGAAACAAAAACATAGTTTTAAAAAAAGGGTATTGTTAAAAACTTCAAAACATGAATATTGTTATAATTTCATTGCAAATGAAACCAAAATATTTTCAATAAACTGCCTTTGTTAATAGAATTACTCTCAATACAACATCACAGTCGTCGACGCCAACATCGTCGTCGTTGCTACAGCAACTGATGTTTGCGATGCATCGACCGTCATCCACTTCATTAACTTCGGATGTGTTTTCGTGATCGCATCCCCTTATTGCTTGCGGTCTGTTTCACAAAGGAAAATGGTTTAATGACGACATAAATCACGTTCTGCGAGAAAAACGCGAAGAGAGGACGTCTTCATTAAGACGTAAAACCGTGTAATGATCCCGAACGAGTTATTCCTATGACTCGTATTTCATAGGAGATTAACTGGTACGGGAATTTGCATTGGTTTAACTTTCTTTTGTTTTTTTAAGAAAATTATATTTCAGGCATTTTATTAAAGGATATTATATTCATAGAAGATTAGCTAGTACGAAAATCTGCATTGGTTTCATTTCCTGTTGTTTTTTTAGTAAATTTAATTTTAGGCATTTTATCAAAGGATATTATATTCATAGAAGATTAACTGGTACGAGAATTTGCATTGGTTTAACTTTCTTTTGGTATTTTTAAGTAAACTAAATTATAGACATTTCATAAAAAGATATTTTATTCATAGAAGATTAACTGATGCGGGAATCTTCACTGTTTTGACTTCCTGTTGGTTTGAGTTTTTCATAAGTTAAATTTAAGGTACTTTATAAAAAGAACATTAAATTTATTCCTGTTACAGATTGAAAAGCTTGGGGATACATTTCGAGCAAATGAGCCTCAGTTATAATTTATAGATAGATTCGTATAACCACAAAAACTGGAGAAAACTTGATAAAATTCATTGCTAATGAAAATTTCAGTACATTGATTTTTTTTTTTTTTTTTTGGTATTTTGTGGAAAAAATGTCAAATTTATTGCTGTTACAGATTGAAAAATTTCTAAATGTCACTGTCTTTTTTTGGATTCAATTTAAGTGGACGAGATAAATAAATAAATGAATATCCAAGAAAGGATGGTAAAATTCATTGCTAATATAAAAAATTGGTTATCAATATACCTGACTGGAACTTTGATTTTAGTGTTTACATGCATTTCAAAAAAACTGTTCACAACTGTCTAAAAACTAATACTGGTATGAGAATTCATTTTAAAATAGTATGCCCATAATAAGTCAAGAAAAAATTATTGGATTCAGTCTATTAAAAACTTTTTTTTATTGATATAGCTAGCCTGAACTTGAAATTTAATGTTGCTATTTGAGAGAAATGTAAACTACAACTAACGAAAGACCACAGCACAGGTGCTTTGTCATCTTGTACGAACCAAGTCAGGGTTCCAACTTTCATAACAGCATCATTATTTAAGTCCTTGGAAGCCTCAACGCACATACATACATACATGCAAAAATAACCGGCTACCTCACATTCCCAGCGCGAACAGAAAGTCGTCGTATGAAATATAAAAACCTTTCAGGAATAGACACAAAGTTTGATCAATTCTTCTGGGTTTAAGATTCTAACTTCTGCGCAACTAAATGTTACAGTGAGAATTGGAGTTTGAGCTCGGCTTGAGAAACGAGAAATTTATGTTCATTTAACATAATTTTTTTTAGAGAGAGTGAAAGAATTTCGGTATACATGATTTACAAAAATATTAGGAAATCTTTCACCCAAAGGAGATCCGGTGAATTACAGCAAATTGCGAAGAATCCACGAACTCACACTGTTCAGTCGTATACTTAATCGTATACATATACATACTTATGTATATGTAGTTGGAAGAAATATATATATATATATATATATATATATATATATATATATATATATATATATATATATATATATGAATAACTTGATCACGAAGTATATAAAACGTGATGCTATGTATAAATAAAGGTTTTTTTGCCACGAAGGAAAAAATGAAAAAGCGAGATAGTACTCGGCTATCTCGCTTTTTCATTTATATATATATATATATATATATATATATATATATGTATGTATGTATGTATATATATATATATATATATATCTATATATATATATATATATATATATATATATATATATATATATATACAGGGTGCCCATAAAGTCCCAGTACCATTCTGAGCAATAAATACTTGTAATGGTACTGGGACTTTATGGACACCCTGTATATGTGTTTGTGTGTATGTATACATACATACGTATACATGTGCAAGAGCATATCATAACGCATAACTAAAAAAGAACAATATCTAAATATCCAAAAAAAAGAGCACACAAATATTATTATCCTTGACTCCACGTGCGGCATCCAAGCATCTCGAATATGGAACGAACTTTTCGTTTCAGTCTTCATAAAAAAATAAATAAATAAATAACAAAAATCAGAACATCACAGAAGACGACTCGAGGCAGCAGCAGCAGCAGCACGTGGGGCAAAAAAAGAAAAAAAAAGAAAAGCTCCTTTCATAAAAGGGCTCCGTAAGTAAAGTATCATTACGAAGTCGGGCCAAATCTTTTCATTTCCCGAAATTACAATTCATGCTGAAATTCCGCACACCGTTTCCTTACGGTGGCATATGAGGATTCCACGTGATAAAAGGAGGAGGGAAAAGGTCACATGGAGAGAGAGAGAGAGAGAGAGAAGAGAGAGAGACAGAGAGACAGAGAAAGAGAGAGAATTTTGCCTCGTCGCTGTTTAACTTTTGGGGTTTTGCCTACTAAACTGAATTATAGGGGATATTCTCACGGCCATTTCTTAATACACGAGAGAGAGAGAGAGAGAGAGAGAGAGAGAGAGAGAGAGAGAGAGAGAGAGAGAGAGAGAGAGAGAGAGAGAGAGAGAGAATTTTTCTTTACCGTTGTTAAACTTTAGTGTTTTTGATACACAGACTCAGTTATTACGGATATTTTCACATCCATTTCTTGATACACGAGAGAGAGAGAGAATCAGTGGCAGTTAAGACAATGTATAATTGGGGCTATCGTTCCCTCATTTTCCCCATTAGAATCACACTCTTGGTTTTTCCTCGTCGATAGTTGTCATTCATTTCCCTCCCTTGTCATATTTCCTCATTTGTCCTTTTTGTCTTTGCCTATCTAGACTGAATTAATTAGGAGCAGTTGCCATCATTATCCAAACTAATTGAGCACAAACTGTCGTTCATACTCGATCTACAATATTCAGTCTAGCTGAGGGGGCGTATCTCGAGTTGGTCCCTCTACAATATCTAAAAATGATTTCGTATATTCTTTCTAATTATGAAAATGAACTTATATCTTTTTTATATTTTTTCGAGTTCTGAAAATTCTTATTTTGTTATATTGGAAGTTCCTAGAGATGTTATAATGAAAGTTCCTAGTAATTATGTTTCTTGATGTTCTCAGTAATTTTGTTATAATGAAAGTTCCCAGTAATTTTGTTTCAATGAAAGTTCCTAGTAATTTTGTTATAATAAAAGTTCCTAGTAATTTTGTTATAATGAAAGTTCCTAGTAATTTTGTTATAATGAAAGTTCCTAGTAATTTTATTACGATGAAAGTTCCCAGTTGCTTTCTCTAGCCTATTGGTTTCATCCATTGTAATTAAGATAGATTTTCAGCCATTATATCCTAGGAATGCTTATCAACCACTACCAGGAGAATTGCTTCCAATAAACAATATCATTTATCGAACGCGAGAATTGAACACCTTTCAATTATATATCACTAATAGTTATGTTTTCCTTTGCCTATCGAAACGGAAATTCCAAATTCATCCTTGAATTGGAGTTTCACTTATTTCCTCTAAAATATGATATATATATATATATATATATATATATATATATATATATATATATATATATATATATATATATATATATATATATTGTGCAGATTAATATTTTTCTATTCTTAAAAACACCATATTTCGACTTGGTACATTCCATATAAAAAGATCTAAGTAGCCTGTTTTTTGTCTTCTGTATTTGAGATATAGAATTAATCCGCTCTGGTATATTATATTTTTGGTCAGACACACACTCACAAGTATATATATATATATATATATATATATATATATATATATATATATATATATATATATTTATATATATATATATATATATATATATATATATATATAATGTATGTATATATATATATATATATATATAATATATATATATATATAATATATATATATATATATATATATATACATTTTCCTTTGTATCTACTGATGAAGAAATTCTATACGTATCCTTTCACTGGGGCCAAACTTGCTTCCAAACTATCTCATTTAACTTATGTGCGTTTCCCTAAAGGCGCGTAATATGAGTTGTGGACCATTGCAGAAAATATTTTTTGCTCTTCTGTTTTACCTCTTTGTACATTTCAGCAATAACATTCATCTATGCTGACAGGTTTCTCAAAGGATAAAATATGCCTTTATTTACGTTGTTTTTTGAATCGTAGGTAATTATTCTCTCTTCTCTCTCTCTCCTCTCTCTCTCTCTCTCTCGCTCTCTCTCTCTCTGTCTCTGTTTTCCATGGACCTGATCAATACGAGTCTTCAGGTCGTTAAACCGACGATTTCCGCATGAAAAAATGGGTACAGAATACAATATGCTGTTAAAAAGCCTATATTGTTTTTTTTTTCTTTTTTCCTGACCAATGGTCACCGTCAAAACACCCGCGAACACAACATTTGCATCAGTTTCCTATTTTCCATTATTAGGAAGGGGATGGAGTTTTAAAAATAGTATTATATCCTATTTATATATATTATATATATATATATATATATATATATATATATATATATATATATACATATATATATATATATATATATATATATGATATATGATATATATAATATATATATATATTATTTTTTCTAATGGAAAATAGACAAATTGAAAATAACAAACAAGAAAACAATACTTTTTGAATATTGAAGAAATGTCTATAGGAGCATTTCATGTTCCAGTCGATTAGGAATTTATAGAAAAAACTTATTTAGTATTATATGTATACCATATGTATATATATATATATATATATATATATATATATATATATATATATATATATATATATTATAAAGATACAATAACCTGTAAAACGTCCAAACCTTTTACCAGTGACCCCCGACCTACTAGTAACACGCACCCGGCGTCACAATTCGAGAAAAAGAGTAAAAAAAAAACTTCGACTCTTAACTTAACTTAAACTCCTCAGCGAAAACCAGGGCCCAATTCGTCACTGGGTCGGATTTCGCCAAATTCTCAGGACCATTCCTTTTAGACGTTTTGTTGGTAACGATTGTTCTTACGAGAAAGAATGGAATGTTTTCCGTATTAATGAAGATATTCAATAATCTTAATTAACTTTGTCTCTCTTGTTTAGCTTATGCAAATATACAGGACGAGGAAAACCTACTGGAATTATAACGCACGGTGCTGTCATTATTAAAACCTAATAACAGTGGCTGCTGTTAATCTCATTACGTGAGGGATACCATGGGACTTCATTAATTAACCTGGTGCATAATCGTAATTTTTACTCAATTGTGGACGTTTTTCGTTATTAATGACATTTATATGCATTTTCTTGTTATTAGTGATATTTGTTTACTTTTTCTTGTTATTAATTATATTTACATGCGTTTTCTTGATATTAATCACATTTATATGCATTTTCTTGTTATGCATGACATTTATATCCATTTTCTTTTTATTAATGACAATTACATGCATTTTCTTGTTATTAATGACATTTATATGCATTTTCTTGTTATGCATGACATTTATATGCATTTGCTTGTTATTAATGTTATTTGTATTGTTTTTATTTATTAATTATATTTACATGTATTTTCTTGTTAGTAATCACATTTATATGTATTTTCTTGTTATGCATGACATTTATATCCATTTTCTTTCTATTAATGACAATTACATGCATTTTCTTGTTATTAATCACATTTATATGTATTTTCATGTTATCCATGACATTTATATGCATTTTCTTGTTATTAATGACATTTATGCGCATTTTCTTGTTATTAATGATGTTTATATGCATTTTCTAGTTATTAATGATATTTATATGCATTTTCTTGTTATTAATGACATTTGTTTACATTTTCTTGTTGTTAATGACATTTACATGCAATTTCTTGTTATTATTAACATTTGTATGCATTTTCTTGTTGTTAATGACATTTAAATGTATTTTCTACATATTCTTGTCATTAATGACACTTATGTGCTTTTTCCTGTTATTAATGACATTTATATGTATTTTCTTGTTCTTAATGTATTTATATGCATTTTCTTATTATTAATGAGTGTATAGATTAACTGAGAACACGAACAAGTGTACAAGAAGGTTAATTATTAATCATTTCCTTATTTTTATTCAGAAGCGAATCAAGTACAAAAGAAAATTCCTTTTGGAAAGAGTTTGCGAATCTTTGATAATTAGGCAAGAAAGAACCAACGCTGCCTTTAATTTAACAACTTCTGTGTTTAGGACGAAAAGTTTGGATGAGTAATTGCTATGTGGACTAACTCAACTGAACTTTCCATACTATTACCGCGACCGGTAATTATCTTGGAATATTTTGGTCAAAGCAGGGAAAATAAAGATGTGGAACATTCAATAAATGATATGAGCTATATTTTCATCCATCCTGTATTTCACCTCATCTTTCTTTCAATAATGGAATAACTGACAAATACATCATTGATATCAACCAAAAACTTCTTTCAGTTTTCTTCTGAAGATTGAAAAAGAAACCCACAAAAGTACTGTGTATAACGTGCTGAGTAAAATAAAATGTAAATATTTATAAGTAAACGCGTTATACACAGAAATTTTGTTAGTTTCTTTTTCAATTTATTTCAATATTACAAATTTCGTTTATATATTTATGAACACGCCTCGACTGCAAGACATAATAAATCCTTTATTGACCATTCCTTTGGCGTTATTGTTATTTTTTATTGTGAATGTGTCAGGAAAATTACCTTGGCTAAATTTAGCAAATGGTTGTATTTTAAACTGTACGAGAAAACTAGTCGGTCACTGATTTTATAAACCAAAATAAGGTTTTCAGCGTTTTTTTTGGAATTCTGTTCTGTTAATAATTCAGTCTGCAGAAGGGCTAAGGTTCTCCTTAAGTTCATTAGTAGGATAGAAAATTAATAGAAGTCAAAATGGTTTCAACTTTAATTATAATACAGTGCAGTTCAAAGAATAATTAGAGGAGCCAAAAATGAATATATCCAGAGTGATAACTTCTGTGAATAAGTTTAGTTCAGAATGTCATCATTGATGATAATAAAAGGTACAACTCCTCATTCGGTGAATAAACAAATAAAAAAAACTAATTTATGAAGTTGCATAATTTCTCAATTGAGAAAATGCCAGTAACCCAAACTATCGATGCTGACCACACATCCACAACTCAGTGAATAAATTGGCATTACCATAAGGAAATTGGCATTACTATAAAGAATTTGCATTACCATAAAGAATTTACATTATCTTAAAGAATTTTCATTACCATAAAAAATGTTGTATTACCATAAAAAAAAGTTGCAATATCATAAAGAAATTTGCTGGACTAAAAATTGTGTATTACTAAAAAGATATTTGCATTGCTCTAAAGCAATCTCCATTACCATAAAGAAATTTGCATTGACATAAAGAAATTTATGCTACCATAAATAAATTTCATGACCATAAAAAAATTTGTATTACCATAAAGAATTTGCAATGCCATAAAAATGTGCATTACCATAAGGAAGTTTACATTACCATAAAGAAATTTCCTTTACCATGAAGAGATCTGCATTACCATAAAGATTTTGCATTACCATAAAGATTTTGCATTACCATAAAAAAATTGCATTACATAAAGAATCTGTAATACCATAAAGAAAGAAATTTCCCATTACCATAAAGAACTTTGTATTGTCATTAAAAAATCTGTATTACCATTAAACAGTTTGCATTACCATCAAGAAATTCCCATTACCATTCAAACCTGTGTTACAAAACCCAGCGACCAAAGGCTGAATGTGGAACAACTCACATCCAAAATTGAAATTGTTCACATCGAACCGAGATTTCTATTGTCCCATTATGGCGAATCTCATTCAGTTTTATTACATGCATCGACACTTCACGCGTAGATACATTACAAATATGTTGCACCTCTGGAATGAAGATATTGAAATTATTGCAAGTGAATGTCCTCTGCGGGGGGGGGGGGGATAACAAAGCCCTATTGTGATTAAAATTAATAACATGAATTAAATAATGAAACAATGTGTGTATTATGTATTGGAGAATACCTACGTTTTTAAATAAAAAAAAAAAATAATGTATATATATATATATATATATATATATATATCATATACATATATACTATATATATATATATATATATGTATAGGTATATATATATATATATATATATAGATATATATACACACACACATACATACATATATATTAATTTTTTTTTCTTTTTTTTATCTAAACGTAGGTATTTCTCCAATACATAATACATACATTGTTTCATTATTTAATCATGTTATTAATTTTAATCACAATAGGGCTTTGTTATTCCCACCCCTACCTCCCCTCAGAGGACATTCACTTGCAATAATACATATATATATATTATATATATATATATATATATATATATATATATATATATATATATATACATACATACAATGCACGCATATTGCAGAATGCTATTCATATAAATAGGTTTGCCATATTTCTATATCCCACATAACCCAAAATGTATTTCAGAAGATCATTGTTTTAAAATTGCATACTGAATAACTATATTTTATATGTTGGGTGTTGGGGATGGGTGGAGGGGGAGTTGTTGGATTAGAATATTATAATTGCGTCAATATTATCTCCATCATCTGTAGAATTCATATGGACCTATGACAGGTTGATAGCTTTGGGACGAAATTTGATATTCATTTTGCAAAGGGGACTCATTATGATAATGACCAAACAGGATATTCTGTCAATAACTTGAATTTCAAATGAAGATACCGTCGATATCCGATTTTATGATGTAGAGTACAATTTATAAGTTTAAATAAAGTATTTTGTTGTTGTTTTTCATTTTACAATTCTGAGACAAATACGAGTAGAATTGACATGGCATTTGTCTCCTTAAACAGGTTTTACAAATAACAGTTATTGAACCCTTATTCGTAAATAGAATATAAGATCATTTGAGTCTGTTTTGTAGCAACACGAAATCTGTTGGATGCTTAGTTAGAATTTGCCGTTTTTAATATTCTAGGAAGAGCTGCTTTATGCTTATCAATCCACTACCTTCATGTTAAAATTGTGATTTCCATTATCGCTCGGCGTCAACGCCTTGTGAGGTCATTATGCTTAAAATCGTGTTTTAATCTTCATTCAGTTGACCTACTAATAGGTCGCAGTGCCCAGTCAGAATAGTAATTGGATGCCGTGGCTCTGAAAGCGTTTCCAAGCGTTTTTGTAATAGATTTTTCGACGCTCTTACTCGCAGGTTTAATGGATGCATCGTTACGCAAAGAAACATTTTCATCTCCTCTGATGTTATTTGATTCTGATACAGTATTTAGGGTGTTTTCAGTTTACATCCCTATACAGAGAAATTATATGATATCATGAATGATATAATGTTTTGTCTCTCGAACACCTGAAAAGTTAGTTTTGTTTTTTGTTTTTCCAGAATACATTGTTTAGGATATTTTCAATTTACATCCCTATACTGAGAACTTTTATGATATCAGAAATAATATAATATTTTGTCTCTCGAACTCCTTAAGAGTTAGTTGTTTCTTTTTTAGAATACATGAATGGTAACTTCTTCCTTAGTTTTTTTTCAGAATACATGAATGGTAACTTTTTCTGTAATGCTTATATTCCTTCTGTTTCTTAAAAAAAAACCTGGGAGCTTATGAAATGAGAAGGTCACAAATACCTCTATGTCTCAACTGTCATTTATCGTAGGAAATAACGTAAAGTACAAAATTTTGGTTAGATTATTTTAATATCGGCATATTAATGAAATGTAAATAAATCCATACTAACCATATTTTTGGGGAGTAAGTAATCTGTTGACAATATCCACCAGTTATTCGATGCACTTTGTAATATATTCAAATCGTATTCTTTCTCCTCTTGCCAGGTAGTATTGGAGAGCCCAGGATCAAAAAGGAAAAGACTGCAAAATCAAGAGCAGTAAATAAAGTTGGTAAGTGCAACAGTAACTTTTGGCTTGAAAAAGCGCCCAATTAAACCCGACTAGGGTTTAAAAGAAATGAAGTAGCTCTTCGTAAAACTTGATATTAGCTTTTAGGGAGTTGAGTGATAAAAATATATGTATATATATCTTTGGATATAAGCCGAGTAATGCATGGCACTGCCGTAAGAGCCAACATAAAAGGCAGGTCGTAGCGGCTGGTCAGAGTGCCCATTTCCGTCAGTTTTGTAAATTATTGAAAAGTTTTGGGGGTATTTTCAGAGCGAGAAAAAATATTAAATTGTTTATTTTCCAGTCTTCTGGAATTATATATAAAAATTGCCAAAGTATTTTCAAGAATCCTGATTTGGAATTATGCATATTTGTGAGTATTAGTTGGTCCAGTGGGTTATCCAGTACATAGAGGAGCCAAATAAAGTTAGTTTAATACACCATATGAATAATGCAAATATAAAATTATATAAAAAATCACTCATTAAACTAAGAGACAGAAGTCGAGAGAGAGAGAGAGAGAGAGGAGAGAGAGAGAGAGAGAGAGAGAGAAAATCTTAGTCATGTTGCTGAGATTCAGGTAAAAACCAACAATTTTTCATTTTCTGCAGCATCGAAAACTACGCAAAAAAAAATCTCATTAAATTAAGCGACAGGAGTCGAGGAAGGAGAGAGAGAGAGAGAGAGAGAAGAGAGAGAGAGAGAGAGAGAGAGAGAGCACAAAATCTTAGTCATGTTACCGAGATTCAAGTAAAAACCAACAATTTTTCATTTTCTGCAGCATCGAAAACTATGCAAAAAAAAAAATCTCTCGACAGCCAAGGGAAAAAATCTCATTAAACTAAGAGGCAGGAGAGAGAGAGAGAGAGAGAGAGAGAGAGAGAGAGAGAGAGAGAGAGAGAGAGTAGAAAATCTTAATCATGTTACTGAGATTCAGGTAAAACCAACAATTTTTCATCTCCTACAACTTCGAAAACTAAGCAAAAGAAATCTCTCGAAAACTAAGCCAAAAAAATCTCTCATTAAACTAAGAGGCAGGAGTCGAGGAAGGAGAGAGAGAGAGAGAGAGAGAGAGAGAGAGAGAGAGAGAGAGAGAGAGAGAGAGGAAAATCTTATTCATGTTACTGACATTCAGGTAAAACTAACAATATTTCATCTCCTACAACATCGAAAACTAAGCAAAAATAAAAAAACCTTTTAACTAAGAGGCAGGAGTCGAGGAAGGAGGGAGAGAGAGAGAGAGAGAGAGAGAGAGAGAGAGAGAGGAGAGAGAGAGGAGAGAGAGAGAGCTTGTACGCGTATTAATTCCTCTACGTCTAGTGCATTGCTGATGAGGCAATATCCATGACTGTCACCCTTCATTTGCATCGAAGTGAGTGAGAATTGCTTTATCATGTAGCGAGACCTGTTCGTGAGAGAACTTCTCACGAGTCACGACAGTGTCTTTGGTTCAATCTCGTCGAATTGGGTTCCCAGTCGTGTTCCCATGGATTGCACGTGTGCTACATTGCTGCATGTGGCAGTAATGCCAAAAACGAATGTCACACGGTGACTGATAGGGTCAGATTATCTCAATTTTTCCTTTTTTTCATCATTATTCAAGATGTTTTTCTTTCAATGTAAACCGCTAGACGTCAACAATGTGAAGCAACTAATGCTTTAATCTCATTTGACTAATCTCTCTCTCTCTCTCTCTCTCTCTCTCTCTCTCTCTCTCATTCATACAAGATATGTGATGTGACACGTGGAATAAACTACCACCAAAAGTTGTAAACAGCAACAGTGTGGAAGAGTTTAAAAGAAAGCCAGACAAAATCACTAGGACACTATGAATGCACAGTAAAACCTGCTCCTACAGATAAGTGGAAACACGATGTCTCCCCGGATGGACTAACAAGTCTTTGAGACATCCGGTCCTTGTAACTCCTTGTAACTCTCTCTCTCTCTCTCTCTCTCTCTCTCTCTACTGTTGTTACCTGCCCCAGTCGTCTAATCACTAGGTGCGCACATACCCAATCGTTTCAGGCCATATGTGGGATCGATCTCACGTGACGAGGCTGAGACAACGAAACCATAAGGACATAATTGTTCACATATTCTCCTTCATTAATGCCGAAAGTTTTCCGAAATTTAGGAAATTCCCTTTTCATATGGATTTCTGGCCTTACGAAATCTTCAGTTTCGTTCAAGTTGGATCTAGTCGTCTAAGTATAGCTGGGAAGTTAGTCAGAATTCAGCACTGCGTTTTTGGTGACGTATTCAAGCACTTGAAGTGACTGCGCTCTTAGTTATTTTTTTGTTTGATGTTTGGTCAGTCGGAACTTTGCAGTGACGTCATCAGAGTTCCTCGGGGCGAGTGGGGAAGGAAGATGGACGATGTCAGTGTCGGTGACCTTTCTGAATTTGTATTGCCTCTTTTCTCCACGTCCTCGGCGTTCAAGCTTGGCAAAGGTATTCATAGTTGATTCTCCATTTGGTTTCCTATTAGAGCAGCGTGAGTGACTATCAGATGTTCAGATCATGAAGTGGAAATGTGATGTTTACGTCTAACTCGGGTAATCCCCCTTGCTGTCACCGACCAACTACAGGTGCTAATTGCATTACGGCCTGATCGCTCACACCTGTGTGTACTCTCGCCTGCTAGCGGGCAGATTGTTAGAATAATTAGGATAACTTGACCCCACGATATAGTTTAAATACAGTGTTACGAAAGTGTGTCACTGGTTGTATCAATACTTTGTTGGAAGGAAAGTGTGACTTGGAATAAATCACCTTTATTGCAGTTTCATTTGAAGTTTATGACATTGTTTTAGCTGCTAAGTTCAGCAGTTTCATTAGAAGTTGACATTGTTTTAACGGCGAAGTTCAGCAGTTTCATTTGAAGTTTATAATATTGTTTTAGCTGCTAAGTTCAGCAGTTTGTTATGAAGTTTATAACATTGTTTTAGCTGCTAAGGTCAGCAGTTTCATTTGAAGTTTGTCATTGTTTTAGCTGCTAAGTTCAGCAGCTAAATATTTTCTTAAGAGCTGTGTCAATATTGCTTATAAAAAGTCTAAGACTGTGACCTTTGAACTGGTAAGGAATAGGTGATTAAATGTAAGAAATAAACGCGCTATTACTAATCTAGAGCTACGTGCAGAATGTCAGAGGGCAATAACTGTAGTACTTTGCAAATGAAAGGTGATCCCGTTTTATAAAAAGTCCAAAGCTGATGTAGGCCTTATACAAGCACAGGCTCTTGCTCCTAGAGCAGCCCGTAGGGCCCCGCAGTAGGCATGTAACCTAAGAAATCGCACTGTGCCATTTTTAATGTAGCTTAATTGTCTTTCTTTACAGACAAGGCAACGTCTCTCAGCTAATGATCGAATCGTTTCAAGTCGTTTCAATGCATCCATTAAGGTAATTCGATACAACTCACAGTCTTAAGTTATTTCAATTAGACGAAAAAAGTTAAAGCTTTGGTTATTGGTGTCACGACGTATGACATAGCCCTCTTTTCTGCCCCTTTCAGAACTAAATTCAGATGGAGCTTTTTTAAGAGATATCCAAGGGATTTTCCTTAGCATTATGTGGTATATTATTGCATACCTCTTGAATTAAACACCGTCGGTAAATTAGGTTCTGGGAACAAGCTCAGTTAAGAGTATCATTACGTCCTTTTTTTTTCAATTTAAATCTAAAATAGATCAAGAAGTTTATAACAATTTTAGATTTAGAATCTTGAAATAAGCCCGTTATATTGAATTAGTGATAGCATATCAAAATCACGTTATTAATAAGAGTAAAAAAGCTGAAACTTAGCTATTTATGTTAGTTATTATAGAATATACAAGATATACTAATTCTACAAACTTCCAGATAAGTGCCTGTTGACTGCCTATCCACATAAAGCAAATTTTATAGTTTAAAAAAACTAAAATTTTTTAAAAATCACATTCTAGTGTTAGAATCACTTCATTAGGAACGTCTTGGGTTGTATCAAATTGTATTAATTGGTGCATTAAAAAGACTTCGTTTATACAAAACTCCTTGGCAGCAAAACCAGCATCAAAATACGGAAATTAATATCTCTGGAGAACTGGATTCAGCCTGAACGTTGAGTTAGGAGACCACTGCACAGTGAAATACTTAAGTTTATGAATTATGAATGTTAATTTTTTCATTGCTTGATAGGCCTTGAAAGGACATTGCCATGACTTCTCCAGTTCATTGTTAACTAAAGGTCTACCCGATATTCAAAGTTTTTGCATTATTAAGACAAATAAACAAGTAATTTCCGCCATAAACAGTGAGGATATTAATGTGTTATATATCATATTGACAGGTATGGAGCTAGATATGGACATAGGTTAGTAAAGGTTATATTTAACTCTTTATTAAAGTAGTATTATACAAGATAATTCAAACGTGATTATGGTCTGGGACTGGGTTCTAATAGTATTTTTGTAGCATATAATGCAGTCGACTACACAAAATATGTTGATTCTTGAAGACAACTGACTCCCCTTAGAACTGAGCCTGTATCTTGGCTTGCTCTGCAGAACATTTGAATTTGGGTACTTTTCACTCTTTAAGACATAGGCAGTTTCTCCTTAGAATTAGGAACAATAAAATAATAAGAAAAATCCTGGTGGTTTGGAATCTCAGAACAGCAGGAGAACTATTACAGTACAACATTTAACGTAGGTTCTCGTGAAAGTGCCCATAACGAACAGTCCTTACATTACCATTACTAACCAAAGTTAGGCACCATAGTATTTTTTTCGGTGTTTTTCTGCATTACTAGAACATTCCTTACATTACTAACCAAAGTTAGGCACCATAGCAGATTTTTGGGTGCTTAACTGCATTACTATAGAAGGCTGCCAGAATTTTATTGAGACAGCATCTTGGTACCTTCAGATCTCCCACAATACATTTGGCTAAGTGGTGGTGGTGGTATATAGCCTCCTCCATATATAATACCGTTAATACATCCCATAACCAACCCTACTTATCATTACTTATGATTATTATCTGTTAGGAAAGTTCAATTACGTTTTCAATGACACTTCTTGCTTACTGTGCACCCAGCAAACTTGACTCCTCCATGAATGGCAAGGAGATTGCTTGCTCTTTGGCCTTACAAACCAATAGTATAGCTGAGTTTTCAACAGGGTCAAATAGGCTTACAGTATTATGTGTAAAGATTTTTAGCCTCCAAATACTATTCTAAGTCTAATATCCCTGTAGTGTTAGGGTTAGATTCAACTAACCTAAACTAATATGTAATTTATTCTGGTTCTCAAATCTCTTGGTGACATGGAGAACTTGTGTCAAATCCAGCAAAGCAGCTTGAAGGTTAGAATGGTAAGTGTGTGTATTAATTTTGTCCATTCCAAGATAGAGAAGCAACAGCGAATACAAACGTATAAAGTAAATTATTCATTCACTGATCTAATACTTATTGAAATACAGTATATTGATGATGAGGAAAACTGATTTATTGCAGGGTATTAAGTCTGGACTTGTGCACATTATACAACCAACGGATGGAGCCTACATAAGGTAAGCTACAGCTGGTTGTAAGTTTTTCAGTCAAGCTGGTTTCAGACCCTTCAAATTTGCAGCTCCTAGACTGTACAATAACTCACTTGACATCAGTTAGGTCCAAAAAGAACTGAAGACTTTTTATTTCCTGAGCGTTTTGACCGAGTGAATTTGACGGTTGATATAAAAATCGACTCTCAGAATGTGTCTGCATTATTGTGCATAGACCGCTTTCATCTCACTTGACATCAGTTAGGTCCAAGAAAAAATTGAAGACTTTATTTCCTGAGCGTTTTAACAGAGTGTATTTGATGGCTGATATAAAAATCGACGTGACTCTCAGAATGTGTGTGCATTATTGTGTACATATAGAGCTTTTCGGTGGAGTAGCACAGGAGAAACAGAAGCCAGAAGTAACTGGAAAGGAATAGGTACTTTACATAACGACGTTTGTGGTAGTATAGTAGAGCATTAGCCATGCATTATTTGTAAAAAGAAAAAAGTCTATGAATTCTGAAAGGACGAGGTTCTCATTGATTGAAAAATTAACGAATTTTCTGAAATTGCTGAAAGGTCTTACAAGGTCATACTCAGGCGTGAGTAGTAGCATGTTTTAACCATAAGTCTTTTTCCTCTTACGGATGCTTTGGCTTCAAAGATTTGTCCTTCTGGTTCTCGGGGATATGTATTAGGATGTGTTACTTGTCCTTTGCTGTATTCAGTCTGGTTGCAACTCGCCACAGTTGATTATCTGCCAGATGAGCAACTGATTGTTTTGGTCAACAAGGGGACAATGAATTATAAGAAAATGCCCACATATGTCTCCATCTCTGGTCTAGAGATGATAAGGTGAGGTCGTTAATCCTCCCTGCCAGTTTTTAGTGAGATTTGAATTCCACACCTACCTTAATAACATTAAAAACTATACTCTTGCTGAGATGAGATGGAATAACTGAAGGATAGCTTTGACACAACACTATGGTAGTCTGGATATAGCCAATTACGTAATTTTTCAATAATTTTGTATCAAAATATGGTTACGAGCTAAATTTTCCATGATGCAATTAACTGGTTCCTCATACTTCAGGTTATCTACAGCATGAGAGTTCCTGTTGGACGTAATCTACGAAGTTTGTAGATAATACCTACAGAGAAGCTGCGTATCATCACTGTAATAATGGTAAGTGTTTAATGGACATGAAGTTGTTTAGCATTTGACAAGTACACCGAAAGAGAGGGCTAACGGTGAGACCAATGAACTGCTTTGTTTTTCTGAAAGTCATTGAGCAAATCAGGGAGTGCTTGGAGAGTTGAAGACTGACCTGAGAGGTTGTGGGGGCATTGATGGCTCTGGTAAATTTCGCCCGATAATTTGAAAATATTACAACCGTTTCAAACATTTGTAAATATAATTTTTATTTTCAAATTATTTTCAAATTAACACTAAGAAGCTCCTGCCAACTGCCATTGCAATTTACCTTGCAATCAAAAGTTCTAATTGTATCAACATTTATTGCTGCTGTGACGAAATAGGAGTTATGCGTTTTGTCCTTAATCAATAAAACTATAGCTGTTCAACATCGAGTTAAAAATACCTGTCTTATCAGAGCTTGGGGACTGGTTTAGCTGGTGAATCCTTTTTTAATATTTTATAATTATAGATATCCATCCAGATTCTGCACGATTGACAACTTGAATATCAAACATTCGAAGAATATTACAAGATTCTTATACGACAAGCAACAGAACATTACATACAAGATTCAGCAAGACATGCATTCGTTCTTATCAAACTGATATAATTTGTCATTGTCATGATTACTGATGGATGTGAACTCAAGTTGAATTATAGCTATCAGGTGTTTAACTACGGTTGAGAATACATAATTTCTACCTGCGTTTATTAAATACTTAATACGTATCAGCTGTCGAGTATCTCTGAATGTTTCTGACACATAAGTTTTAACTCAGACATATTAACAAATGAATTTGTTGTAGGATATTCAGTATGTTTCTAGAAACCGATCATTTAGGCATCCTGTCGGTTTACATCATTCATTAGGTGTATTAGAACATATCTAGTAGCAACAGGCTGGTGGCTCTTTATTTTTCAGAGGGATATTTAAACATTTAAACATAATGGAGTACAGTGTATATGTTTAAAATATCAGGTATCTTACGTTGTGCAATATATTTTCCCGTAATTTTTAATATTACTGATTATAATGTAAGCTTTTCATAGCAGATTGTTTATCGTTCACTGTACAGTGTTTATTTTGACATGGTCAGTAAATAAGGCGTATCTGCTTGCAGTGAATTTTGCTCAAGTTCATACTAGATTATGATGAAGTAGTTCTGATTATTTTCAGTATTTTTCGGGAATGTCATGCTAACTACTAGCTGGTAATTCACTGGTTATTAGGAATAGGTTTCACTGATGTTTCGTAGTAGAAATAGTTTTGTAGTACCAAGAGAGTTTTTTTAGAGAGGGCGAACCTGAGAGGTATTACCCATGTAGAACAGGCAGAATTTTTGGGCAATATTGCATAAACTGACAGACAGGTTTCCTTATGTGAACGTACAGATACTAAGAAGTTAGTTTCCATTTGGTAGGGACTTAGTCAAAATTACTATTACATTCTTCGTACTTTATAGTTAGGTTGTTGCAATGATCAAGTTTTGTAAAGAAGTTCACAGTGAGTTTTTTGTATTTTTATTTTTTTAGTAGATATCAGGTCTTGCATTATTGTTACATTACGTAAGTTTTGGTACTTATATATTTAGAAATTATGCCACGTAAAGGTTTAGTTTAATATTCTAGAAGTATTTACAGTTTATGTTCCAGTTAGGAAATATTTTATTACATAGTTCATCAATATCTGTCTCATATTTCTTGACAGAAAGAATATGCCACAATTTCCGAATGAATAAATAACAACCTCTCAACTTTGTACGAGGTTTGTCATGAAAATAATGCGTTTTGGTAAGCATTAGATAACAAGCTAATAAAGAATGGATACTGTAATTACAGCACAGTATCTCATGAGGAGCACTATTATCTTGGCATCTCTGCATATTTCAAGACACTGCAGCATATGACAGTTTCATTTATGAGCTATTATTTTGAATGGAGTAAGACTTGCTTGACAGCGGTATTTTAGGCATTTGAATTAATCCTCAAACTCAAGTTAAATACTTTGTGTCCTATTGTCCATATGTTTTTCCCATTATGAAGTAATGATCAAACTCAAAATTGAATTTCCTGTTTTAAGGGGATTTTGGTTTAGCTGACTTTTGATGTTTTAGTTAATATAAATACGAGGAAAACTCAGATTCAAAATTCCATCTTGAGTTGGGTATTTTCAACAATGGTATTTTAAGTGTGAGAATCAACAAGCAAATTACTTTGTTTGAGAGCTCCGTACTACTTGATATTTCACTGACAGGTAGACTATCTTGAAGGCTTAAAACCAGCTGAGAACTACACTGTATTTGTTTAATACACAACTAAACATTTTCCAGGCCTTTGTTGTAAAACGGGAAATTCATTTCTTAGTGAAAGTTTTAGTTATCCCGATAGTTGCTATTTAGCTCATCATCATCATCATCATCATTATTATTATATCTGTTTCATGAGACAAATCACGCACAGACACATCTCTTGAATTGCAATTTTCCCGTAAGCGGACTGATTTACTCGAAAGGTGCAAAACTGAATATAATATAATTTCTGAAATCCGAA
Organism: Macrobrachium nipponense; assembly: GCF_015104395.2. Taxonomy (NCBI): domain Eukaryota; kingdom Metazoa; phylum Arthropoda; class Malacostraca; order Decapoda; family Palaemonidae; genus Macrobrachium; species Macrobrachium nipponense. The sequence goes on along the minus strand of NC_061102.1, from coordinate 1,171,170 downwards.
ATTGAAGTGGGAGGAGACATAAGGGAAATAATAATATAAAAACTAAGATATTTATTTGTCGCTTGATTTTCAGTATATAATTATTATACGTACACGCACCATATGTCTCGGCGTTAATCCGTTTAAATAGCTATGTAGGGTATAGTAACTTCGGGGCACTAGTGAAATTTCTAATCAAAAGTCATTTTTGTTAATATTTTTATTAACATATTATTAATGCCATTCGTTCGTTGCTTTTGCCTTATAAACGTAAAAGATTTGAGAGTATTTACACATTAAGACCATTTTCCAATTGCGTTTGCTTTATAAACATAAATGATTTGAGATATTCAATTTCATGCAGTCGGCTGTATAGGTTTCGTAAATTTGTTTTTTCTAACTCCCTATGCCACAGTATCTTGACATATGCAGTAGATTTTTTTGTAGATGGAACTATTTATGATGCTTTTTGTGCCAACATGTTTCATGTAATTCCTATTGAATATCGGTGATATGACAAGATTTCTATGAGCTGTTAACTGTTCGAAAGTAACTTTGTAATTTACATACTATGAAAATTTTGTAATGCCTAATTGTATATTCAATTATTTGTGCAAGGACTTCTGTATTTCTGCTTTGTTCAGTTCTCACAATATCCCAACCTTAATTGTGTAAGGAGAGGTAACAGCAATAACTGTTAATTGATTTGTGATATGACAACACTAGGATGAAAATAAGTTCAGCTCTTGTAAACCCAAATCATCCCGTAAAATTGTACTCTGTTATATCATATAACAATCTAAGTTTGAGAATTTTCTAATCAAAGATTAATGAGCTATGCACATAATCACAAATAGCCTAGGTCACCATATATCTGAAGTATACTACTATAAATCCTTTGTAATGTTGTTAGCCACAGAAACAAGTATCGAGGGATTTCTCTTAATTCATATGAATGGTTTGGAAATTGTTTCTGTATCCCCTTCTCATCATTCCATTCTCACTAAAGTTCTTTTTTTAAGATCCTAGACACACGCAAACCATTCAAGGATATTTCTTCAACCTCCTTTGTAAGCTTCGGCATACAGACGCATGAATGTTTATGGTAAGACTTGGACACCATAGCATTGCTCACCTTTTGCATTGTAACGTCAGTCCTCCTCATTTTATACGTGGCAAAAGCAGTTCCAGTCATTATACACTTAGCAGCAGTTAGGCTTTAATAACCGCAGTCTCTCTCTCTCTCTCTCTCTCTCTCTCTCTCTCTCTCTCTCTCTCTCTCTCTCTCTCTCTCTCTCTCATATTTGTTCCAATGAAAGTGTCTTTCTTGGTGAGGTACCCCTGAGCACTTTACACTCACTGAAATTTTTTTCACATTAGCACAATTTGCAAAATCCTTTATTGCTATGCCCTTCTTTCACATTAACAGATTTTGCAACATCATTTATCGCTATGCCCTTCTTTCACATTAACACGATTTGCAACATCCTTTATTGCTTTGCCCTTCTTTCGCATTAACATGATTTGCAACATCCTTTATTGCTATGCCCTTCTTTCACATTAACACAATTTGCAACATCCATTATTGCTTTGCCGAAACAGCTCTGTGCCTGCTGTGCTTTGCTGAAGGCCTTTCATGCCTTATGGAGTATCATTTCAATCTGCAGACACTGCTGAAGCTTTCCTATAGACTGTAAATGCATAGAAGCATCAGTATACAATTAATGCACCTTGCTTAAGAAGTTTTGCACACCTTAGTGTTTTGCTAAAGGCCGTTTCGCTCACATAGCACGTGCTTTGGTTGTTTTGTCTCCATACAAAGATAAAGTTGCCCAGCTCCTAATATTTTGTCTTTTTTCACACATCACTTTTACTCTCAACATTTTCATTCTTAAAATTTCACACTTCTAATATTCTCAATCAAAACCCCACACACCTGATATTTTTAGCTGTTGTTCTGTGATCATGGCTATTTGAATCCGATGTGTTAGGGTATAAAATTGAGGTATATGTCTATGTTCGTAACCAAATATTTTAAGTGGATTCTGAAGTTTTTTGTCCAAACTTTTAAGTAGTTTATGATTTATAATGTGATTTAGGTTAATATCTTAATTTTATCTTGGTTTCGAGAAGGAGAGTTTTAGGTTTTTAGTACTGAGGTCAAAGTGAGAACCTGAGCAGTGTCTGTCAGGATTAATTTATAAAACTGAATAGATAGAAAGAACTGTATAACAGTTATTACTAGAATAACTAGTTGAATTACAGAAGTCCTTATATAGACACTGTGTAGTTAGAACTAGAACTGGAAATATTTTAAAATAAAAAAAAACCTGGGGTTCAGCATTGCAGTGCCCTGGAGGAGGGAGTGTCCTGCTCAGAAGGAGGTATAACCAGTCGGTTAACAGCTTCAAAGCAGACTCAAATTGGCTGTTTTCTAAAGCTGACAGCTTGATTGCCGAGATGGGAAAGGCCCCTAGATACTTACTTTTTGATATCCCAGATGGTTTTTCCCATTTTCTATGTCACTGCTGAAGAATGCCAGACACAAATGTAAAAGAAAACTTGTGTACAGGAAGTCTTAAGGCAGGGGGAAGGGGAAAGGTAACTACAGAGTTTTGAGCCTTAGCATATCCTTCACTCTTATGGCTGATTTTATACTTAAACCTGAATGAATTGTCTCACTTAAGTCGTTGAATTCCGTAGAGCTTTATATCCAGAATTTTGTCCCAAAGTCAGTGGCCAAAAAACCTATGTCCAATTCCTTTATGGAAACTGTGAAATTTACTGTGTAAACATCCATCTCGACTTTAGTTTTATGTTTTCATTGAGATATCTGTAAGCACAGGGATCTCGTTACATTCTTTTTACAGATAATGAACCTGTCATTCACACTCACAGAAAACAGAGGACCAATTAGCAAAGGTCACTGACGAAGATAAATGTATTTTCGAAGGAATTAACCATTTGACACAGACTTTGTACCTGAAGAGATTTGAATTATGGTAGACTTTTTCAATTTAAAAAATATTGGTTTACGTGGAGTTACGGAGGTTAGGGTTTGTAATAAGGTAAAGTAGTTCGTGTTAATTTGGTGATATAATAGCAAACGATACTATATCTTGTAGAAAGCTTTTGTCCTTGGGCAGAATGGTAACTTTTGCCGATGTTGGATTTCATTGACTGTATCGCGTGCTTTTTATTATTTCTTTTAATGTATTTTATAATAAATTGTTGCACTAATTCTTTTAAAATGTTGGATACCATCTGTATTCGAACAGAAGTTTTAAAAGATATGAAGTTAGTTTATTAAACCATTTAGTAACTTAAAAGTTATCCTTTGGTTCGATTATATAACAATACTTTTATTATACTTAGGACGCATACCGTCCCCTTAAGAGGTGGTACCAGCTTGGGGCTTAAATACCTTTTCGTCTTGGGGCTGACATTTCATTCGTGCAATTGACATAAAGGAAGGTTAAATATCACGACGGCCATTTTTCAGAATTCTGTGTGAGAAATCTTGCAAGTTCATGACATAGTCATTAGACGACAATGAGTGTGATTTAATCCTGAGGAATTCTGTCCTAAAATTGATAGAAATGGGGATATTTGACTAGTTTTTTAACAAGATAAAATGTAGTAATGTGGCTCTACTGAAAGACATATTTGGGGTTTTAATATCCAGACTTCACTGAATGCAAAAGATGATTTTTTTGAATAATAGTTTTCCCCTATCATTTTAACAGTGAGGAAACTGTCATCTTTAGGTTACCCTCTTGGAAGCAGCTTTCAGTGATATGAGTAAGACGTAGGCGAATTAAGTGCTATTGTGAAGTTAGTTGTCATTTCCTTCAGAAGATATAGAAATCTCAAGTGTGAATGTTATAAATGTTTAGGTCAGTTCATGATGGTTAATGAACGTCAGGGGTTCACAGGTATTCTCTGCAAGGTTGTGGACAACCGAATGTTTATTGTTTGTTTGTATGGTATTTTTACGTTGCATGGAACCATTGGTTATTCAGCAACAGGACCAACGGCTTTACGTGACTTCCGAACCACGTCGAGAGTGAACTTCTATCACATCTCTGACCCCTCAATTGAATGCCCGAGAATTGAACACGCGGCCACCGAGGTGGCAAACCAAGGCCAAACCGACAACGCCACTGAGGCGTCTTAATGATTTATTGAAGTTTGTGTTGGCTCTTAGAACTGCAGATCCATGCCCTTGTTCTGAGGTAGTTATGTAATGGTGCTACCGTTTTCGGGTATTTTATTGCTTGAAGAATCTGTGGTGTTTAGATGTATAACTGTCATAGATTTTTCATTGTTCGAGAATGGTCTTGTTCCAGAATGGTCTTGGTCTTAATTGGCTGCCTTACTAAGACGTCGTAACTTCAGAAGTTACTAGAATGTCAACTTGACTGTGCAATTACTATCCCTGATCTTGGGTAATTTGAATTGTGACACTGGACTTTATGTAAGCTAGGAATTTTCCAGGTTTTGACACTGATGTGTAGCTTACCTTCCAGGTTGTAAGTGGATCTGTGTAGAGGTTTGATAAGTCTGACCGTTGGAATTTTAGTACAAATTTGAGGTTGATGATATCTATACATACAAGTTGTCATTCAGAAAACCTACTGAGGATATGTAGGTTGGGATTATGCACGTCTTTTTTATAATGATGGTTTGTGTTTAAACCAATTCATTGCTTGTGAAGCCTTGGAATCTGAGGTGGTGAAGTTTGGTAATATTTGAAAATGTTTGGTTAATGATATCCTCTTCTTTTCCACCGTTATCCCTACATTAAGGTGTCGGTTGCCTGATGCGCCTTCTCCTCCACTGCCTTCTATCAAAGGCATCATCACGCACGGTTTCTTGTTTGGTATGCCCTTGCTGTCATCAACCACAGTTATTGGCAGTGGCCCTAGCCTTTTACCAAAAAGTAAGACTGCTAGCAGCAGTTCCCACAGTTACTGGCGGTGGGCTTAGCCTTTTCTTAAAAAGTAAGACTGCTGGCAGTAGTTTCCACAGTTATTGGCGGTGGGTCTAGCCTTTTACCAAAAAGTAAGACTGCTGGCAGTAGTTTCCACAGTTATTGGTGGTGGGTCTAGCCTTTTACCAAAAAGTAAGACTGCAAGGCAGCAGTCTCCACAGTTATTGGCGGTGGGTCTAGCCTTTTATCAAAAAGTAAGACTGAAAGGCAGCAGTTTCCACAGTTATTGGCGGTGGGTCTAGCCTTTTACCAAAAAGTATGACTGCAAGGCAGCAGTTCCCACAGTAATTGGCGGTAGACCTAGCCTTTTACTAAAAGCTAAGCCTGCAAGGCAACAGCTGTCCTCTTAGTCTTCTTTTACGACACACGACCTACGATGGTAGTATTCTTACACCACTACCACAGGGTCAGTTTGGTTAATGGTATGGCATGTGCTTAATGTTTTCTTAGTTCATGACAGTAAATTTTGGTGTAAAGAAACCTTGACTGCTAGCTCGTGACCGATACGGGCACTTCATGATCGGATTTTTATCAGTTCCTATTAGTTAGTGATAGTCTAGTTTTGAACGGAGAAAAAGGTTGATACGTGAAAGTGGGTTTATATACACTGGCGGAACTAGTTCGTGATAGTATTTTCTTTTTTTAGCGACAATGAAGTTGTTATTCAGACTTTAGGTAGTTACTCAGTAATTTCATTGCTGACAGTGGGATTTGAAATTCAGGAATCAATGATGAAAGATTTGGCATTCAGGAAACAATGATGAAGTGTAGTTTGTCCATAAATCAATTGGTGACAGTGTACCTGGGGTTTCTGAAGCAAATTCGGGACATTGATTGTGGCATTCACTGTAGGTTAATTCCTATTAGGCGAGTCTTTTAGTTTGTGGTATCCATTTTGAGTTTTAGTTTGTATGCAGTTCACTGTAGTGACTCATGGTAATTTGGCGTTGTCTTGTTGGTGCACGATGGTAGAATCATGCCTCAACATCATTAGTATCATCTAAGTTCATTGCTCTTTATGTTTGTGATATTAGCTGGAAGTCTGATAGTCACTAGTCTTGCTAGAAACATTTAGTGCCTGGTTTTTGCCCACATATTTTGAGGTAGGATTTTTTTTTTTTTTTTTTTTTTTTTTTTAGTTTGGACATTTTTGTGGGTAAAAAGTTTATCTTATGGTCTTTTTAAGCTTGAAAGTCTTAAATCATGAGATTTAGTTTAAAAACATTTTTTTTTTTTTGGCTAGAAAGTTTATCTTATGGTTTTTAAGCCAGAAAGTCTGTTAAATCATGAGGGTTTGGTTAAAAACTTTTTTGGGGGGTTTGAAAGTGTATCTTATGGTTTTTAAGCCAGAAAGTCTGTTAAATCATGAGGTTTTGGTTAAAAAAACACACAAGCTCTTTTGTGTGTTTTTGCCTATGAAGTCTTAGTCTATGACTTTCTCCAACTACGAAGTCTTCTTGTTTGGGAGAATTTTTGCTTAGAATGTGTACTAGTTTTCGTGTTAATTTGAAGGTTCATGGACTTATTAGCTTGAAACGCCTTATATTTCATGTGTTCTGCTTAGGAAGGAAATCTTGTGGCTTGATGGCCCGAAAGTGTGCGATAGTTTTACCCAATAAGTGTCAGTTCAGAAAAACTTCTTCCCTGGGAGGTGTATGATATAATTGATTATTTTTTGCCTCGTGTGTAAGTTTTCTTAGGATAGGAATATATTAGTCCAAAGGCCAAGCAATGGGACTTATCAGGTCATTCAGCACTGAGGAAATAATTGAGAATAAAGGAGTTTTGAAAGGTTTAATAGTGGAAAAACCTCTCAGTTGCATAATGAAACAATTGTTAGGAGAGGCTAGAAGGTAAGATGGAAGAGAGAGAATATGAATGGAGGTACAGTAAAATGAATGAAAAAGGTTGCAACTAGGCGCCAAAGGGACGCTGCAAAGAACCTTAACTAATGCCGCACAGTGCACCACGTGAGGTGCACTGGTGGCACTACCCACCCTGCAGGGTAGTTTTCTTAGTTGCTTTTTTTTTTTTCCTAGGAAGGGTCTAGTTTGTGAAAGGATTTTTTTTTGCCTGGAAAGTGTGTGTGATGGAAGTGTTTTTTTTTTTTTTTTTGCAGATTGCGTTAGTATTTTTTTTTTTCTAGGAACTGTATGTGTAGAGCAGCGGTTCTTAACCTGTACATTACCATCCCGCTACCCATCCAACCCCCTTGCATCTATGAGTAAAATTCCTTCCCAGATTTAAAGGAATAAAAAAAGAAAAAAAAGAAAGAAAGAAAAGGAGTGTTCCTATTCTTCTGGGAATGAATTAGTGAGATGCTTGATACTGCTGCTTAACGACTCTTGTTAAGAGAATAATTAGAGGATTTTTAATTTTTCCCTAGGGCTCTGAACTCCCCCATGGAAATTGCTGACTCACCCCTAGGGGGTGTTCGCGGTCCCACAGATTGAAGAACCACTGATTTTATTTAGAAAGTGCGTTATCGGAGAATAGCTTTTGTCCAGAAAGGGTATACAGAGTTTTAAAGTTATTTGCCTGGAAAGGTGTTAGTTTAGGAGAGCATGTTAGTTCTGGGAGCATTTTGCATTTTAAGTGTATTTGTTTAGTTTGGGTATTGAGAAGACTGTCTGTTGATTCAGGGGAGGCGATTACTCCTGGAAATGATTGATATGCAATCTTTTTTTACTAAAAAGGCTGTTGGTTTGCAAGTTTTCTTTCAAGAAAGTGTCAATATAGTAGTTTTTTTTTATGGACTGCTTTGATTTCATTTTGCTGACCCGACAGATTTTGTTTGTTTGCTGGTGTGTTTGCCGAGAAAGTGGAGATTATTTGCCCCCCGAAAAGTGCTATTCGGATTGTACTTGAAATTGTGTTTTCGTCCTTGCTTTTTACCTATGAAAGCTTTTCACTTAGTGTATGTGTTTATTTTTTATCTACAAGTGTCAATTGTTGAGTTGTGGAGAGTAGTTTTTCTTTCTTTTTTTGACCCAGAAGGTTGAATGCCAGTTGAGATTATTTTTTCTCAGAAATCACGTCAGACAAACAGGAGTTCTTATAACGTTATATTTAGTGAGTAATGTGAAGCCACTATTCTTAGCCCTGCAGTCCAACTCAGGTGACAATGTGGCAATTACAGAACTGCTTATCAAATTCTTCTAAAACCTGGCAACTGAATGATTTGAGAAGATATCCTAACGTCAAAACACTCGAAGGAATGTTCTAATCACACAAAGGACATTTCTCGCTAATGACCTGGCTATGGAATGAATTTTGTAAGACGGTATCACACAGAATCTTTAGTGGCCTGGTGGTCCACGTGTACGGTGAAGGCTGACGTTAGTCCGACCTGCTGTCCTGCTGGGGGAGGAAGAACGGGGCAGGAGGATATTAGCTTTGCACGTCTCTGACCATTTTACCTGACTCAATCACTTACATTGAATGGGGTTAGGCCAGTAAGACGAAGTGGTTTGTTTTGGGTAGGGGGGTACGCTTGTTCCACCTGAAGGTATTTAAGTTACTCGTCTGCTTTTAAGATGATTCTATGTGTCTGGTGTAATTAATTGTTATTGTTGTAGCAAAGACCGGAAGATGACTTGTAATTTTAAATAAATGCAATATATAACTTTCTTTTTCACTTGAGAAATTCCTGTAATTTAAATGTACAACTATACAGTATTCATCAGCATTTCATACGTGTAATAAACTACTTTTTGTGAAAGTTTAACCCCAAATTAAGCACGTAACTTTAAACAAACTTTTTGTGTTAAATATTTGGATTTAAAGGTTAAAAACCTTGATTTTGAACTGCTAAATAGTTTGTGCATGTGGTTTAAAAAGGCGGAGCCTAAAAACTGCAAATGAAATAATCCGAAGTGCAACTAAAATATTAATATATAAGAAAAATGTAAAGTAAGTATTTAAACATTGCCTATGGTAAAAAGCTACCCTCTAATCACGGGGCTCTTGTGTTCTACAAGTTATAGAGTTGAACGTATTTTACCACCAAATTTATTCGGAAAATAATGATAGAATTTGAAATCGATCACATAGAGAGCGCCTCAGTGGCATGGTTGGTTTGGTGTTTGCTTCTCACCTCGGTGGTCGCGGGTTCGATTCTCGGCCATTCCATTGAGGAGTGAGAGATGTGTATTTCTGGTGATAGATCTTCACTCTCGAAGTGGTTCGGAAGTCACGTAAAGCTGTTGGTCCCGTTGCTGAATAACCACTGGTTCCATGCAACGTAAAAACACCATACAAACAAACAATCGATCAAATAGAGCATTTCCATCATCAAGTGGCCAGTTCTTATGGCAAAATTGAACACAGTTATGAAAGTGGAACACCAGTTTTGAATTTGATTAAAGTTTGATTGCTAACTCCTGGAAGGTGTCGGGGAACATGGTGTGTGAATCTCTTAAAATATACTAAAGTAACTTTAATCAGCTCTATTTTAAAGAATAAATACCTCGGAAAATAAGGGTTAAAATAGCCTTATCAATTAACATTTACGAGATGGCTTCCGGTACAAAGTCAGTGTCGAAAGGCTAATTCCTTCGAGAATATATCGATCTTCGTCAATGTCCTTTACTTATTGGTACTCAGTTTTCTATGAGAGAGAATGCGAGGTTCATTTTCTGTAAAAAGACTGTGGAAAGACCCCTGTGCTTACAGAAATCTCAACGAAAACGTAAAACTAAAGTCGAGACGTGTGTTTACACGACGTAGATTTCACTGGGTTTTCATAGAGGCATTGGACTTGGTAAGTTTTTGGCCACTTCCCTTGGGACAAAGTTCTAGTTGTAAAAAAAAACTCTACGGAGTTCAACGACTCTAGCGAGACACTTCATTCTTTCAGGTTTAAGTAGGAAATCAGCCATAAGAGGGAAGGCAAGCCAAGGCTCAAGTCTCTGTAGTTAAGTTACCCCTTCCCAGTGCCTGAGACTTCCCGTACACAAGTTTTCCTTTACATTTGAGTCTGCCATTCTTCTGCGGTGACACAGAAAATGGGAAGACCATCTGGGATATCACAAGGTGAGTATCTAGGGGCTTTTCCCATCTCTGTAATCAAGCTGTCAGCTTTAGGAAATAGCCAATTTGAGTCTGCTTTGAAGCTGTTAACTGACTGGTTATACCTCCTGCTGAGGGCACTCTCTCCTCCGAGGCATTGTAATGCTGGCCCTAGTGGATAAAAAAAATATTTTTTGCTTATTTAACCTCTAACTAATATGAAAAAATGATTTTTTGGAATTTAAAAAAAAAAAAAAAAAAAAAAAAAAATGTCCGGATATCAGTTGTTTTTTATTCCTTACTGTAGAGTACATGAATAGTTTTTATTTTTGTTATTGGTAAAAGATTCACAGCTGAATACGCTATTATACATCTGTAACTTTAACAAGAACTTTCATAGTTTGTCACGCAAACATACCTTCATAACCAAAGCTGCTATACGTGAGTTTCAGAGTAGATTGATGAGAATATCAAACATTAACAATTGGTTAAGCGTATTCTCTCATGTCATAGGTGACGGATGTATGCTGTTCTTTGTCATTGGTCATGACTTCTTAAGTATTCCTGTATAAACAAATGTAAAGACGTTCAATGATCCACAGATGTATACCACTGTATATTCTTAACTGGAACATGCAAAGTGTTGTTATAATTGAAAATCTACGTGTATAGACTGCGGATCTTTGAACTACCCTCTGCATAGTTTATTAATACAGGAATACTTTACTCATAGCTAATGACATCAATACAACAACAAATCACTGTCACCTATGACACGAGAGCCTACAAGTAAACCATTTTTAAGCCTTGACATTCTCCTCAATCTGCTTTGAATTCACGTGCAGCAGTTACGAAGATATTTTTAAGTGACAAACTATGCCATCACAAAACAGGACAAGCTTAGAAGTGTCCATGACACGAAACAAACTTTTTACATGTTTCAGAAATAAACTGAAGTAAAATTCTTTTTGTAGTGAAGGAAGGAAGGACAAACCACAAAGGATAAAAATCATTCATATTGTGTTTTTAAATATATTTGGCAAGGACGATTGACTGGTTACAAAAACTGGCGTCACAAAAGGAATGGACGAATAAAAAAGTTCAGCTGAAAGACTTCGTGTTTCTTCTCTCCTCCTTCCGTGGTTCAAAAATAACGAGGCCACATTAATCATATTGGATACACACAGTAAATATGATACCGAGCCTGACATTATACAGATACAGCCAGATGTATTTAGGCCAATAATAGACCACCTTGTAACCTAGACAAACTTCACTAACTTAAATATTGCTTGAAAAAAAAAAAAAAAAAAAAAAAAAAAAAAAAAAAAAAAAACTTAAGGAAGCGTTAGGGAATACTTTAAGCCTCTGTTTCCTGTCGTCTCACATTCGTCAGTGTGAGGCTGCAACATTTTCTCGTTGCTCAGCAATATTCAGTTCAATTTCTGCTTTAGAAAAATCATTACTCCTTAAAATCCAATAGTGTTGAAGGGAAGGTTACCCAAAAAACGTGGTGGGAGGGGTAGTTTTAAGATCGACAATTGTCTGTCTGGTTCCACGACATGGTTATGAAGAACTGACATTCTATAGGGTGTGGGAGGGGTGGTTTTAGAATCGACAATTGTCTATCTGGTTCCAAGACATATGAAGAACACTGACATTCTATAGGGGGTGGGGGGTGGAGGGGTGGTTTAGAATCGACAATTGTCTGTCTGGTTCCACGACATGGTTATGAAGAACTGACATTCTATAGGGTGTGGGAGGGGTGGTTTTAGAATCGACAATTGTCTGTCTGGTTCCACGACATGGTTATGAAGAACTGACATTCTATAGGGTGTGGGAGGGGTGGTTTTAGAATCGACAATTGTCTATCTGGTTCCAAGACATGGATGTGGGGGGGGGGGGGGAGGATCTAGGTCTTTGAAGAGGTAGGACAGTTCTGTTATCCTAATGACTAATTGGGCTCTGAGGCTGGAAGTAAGAGGTGGACATGAAAAGGAAATAGCTGGAAGTAAGAGGGTGAATATAAAAAGAACATAGCAAGTCTCAAAAAAGTGCAATAACATTCGATGGATTATTGGCAATGTGTGTGTAAATTTACACTTGTGTAAGACTTTTATTACCGTAAATACCAAACATGGATAGTGAAAATTAAATGGAAGAGAAACTGATAAGGCGTGACAACAAATGACCAAGTTTTGTGGCAGGACTGAATGATGATAGTGCCACAGAGCTCTTTGGAAGGGCTAGCAATCACATGATTAAGATGTGAGAAATATGTGGATAAATAAGGAAGAGGAAACAGTTGAGGCCAAAAGATTTTTGAGAAAGGGGGACTACGACCACTTGGGAACTAAAACAGTACTAGAAGAAAATGAAGAGAAACTGCTGACATCTGAAGGAAAAGAAGAGGGTTTAGCACATTTTGCCCTTGGGATAATACCAATCTTTACCATTTAATACTGCAACCAGAAAAATTACTGAAGAGTTCTCTATCATGCCAGCTAAGCAGCTTTATTTTTGTAGGCAAAATGAGTAAAATAGTGTTGAAAAAATCAAACCCTGTGCATCTTTGCATTGCAGTTTGTTATAAAACCTGAAATAATGCTCACTGCTGTGATATTTCGCGCTATAAAGACATATTTAATACTTCCTTTAGGTTTAGAATATCATCTCGAGTTTACCTCAGTGTAGTCATTGCCAAAATACAAATAGCTCTCTCATTTATGATCAACACAGACAAATCACTGGAGACAGACAAATGAATTACAAATATACTGCTATTTCTAACATTATAATACATGCACAAAATACAGCTTTGAAAAACCTTTAAAAAAAGCTAATTTATTTATCAATCTTCCCAAGGTTTCACGTAAAAAATAACTTATTTTACTTGTGCCTATACCCCGAGTTCTGAGCAGAAAAACCAAACATCATTACTGTACTTAATCTAAGAGAAACTGATGATTATTGGTGAGTGTGGCTTCAAACATACATTACTTGAAAAGTCCCAAACTTATTTGTGTATGGCATTCCTGTATAAATCTGTGGACGAGAAATGTGTACCAGTCTGATGAGCCGGAAGGATGATACTCTCAATAATACTAATGTAAGGATGAGGTTAGTAGACAGAAAAACAGGAAATGCGTAAAGGAATGGAGGAACTGTACAAAAGAGGGTAACAAAGCTAAGGACTTAAATTAAGAACGTGTGAAGGAGCAGAAGAGAGAGAAAGTTGGGAAAATTCAGTTTGATGGAGAAATGTCTTTCTAGTCCTCCATGGATAAAGAAGGATATCTCCGGCAGAAGAGGATTGCAATGAGGGGACAGCCAAAGTTTAAGAATGAGGTATTTCTACTACTATGAGATTCAGGGTCTCTGTAACACGGTTTTTTGGACTTTACTCCTTGTCAAAGCATCGGATGTAGCTGAAAGTTGATATATGTATATTTTACAACCACACGCAAATTTTGTCAACATTATCAATAACCTAAACGCGATAGTTTTAATTTTTATAGAGTAAAATGGTCTAGCCGATGCCATGGCCAATGATTACGAGCCAAGAGTCGAAAAACATTCATTACGTAAGCAAGGTAAACAAACACCTTTTGACTAAATGTTTCCCCGCCCATCCACCAGACAGAAATTCCATCGGCTCTGAAACCCAAAGACTTTATGAAAGGCGGAACGATACATAGATGTGGGCGGGGTATCAGTGCTAAAGTAGTAATACTACTGTAGCAGTAGTGCCGCAACAGTATAGCAGTAATATACATGAATTAAACGTTTAGACCAACTGCTGGGATCCTTGAGGATCATTCAGCACTTCTTACAACTACTCGAGAAATTAGTTTTTATAGCCAGAAGTTAAATTTTCTAATCCAACAATGCCTATGGTAGCCTTCAGTGTTATCCTGAATTATAACGAGGCGAAAGTGGGTGGAGCCTCATGAAGTCACCATTCTGACACGATAATTATTGGTGAAGGTTTAAAGCCAATATACGGTACCAGCAATTTTTTTCAGTAAATAGGTAGATAGTCAATAAATAAAAATTGCTTGACATTGGATATAGCAGTTATCAAATCAAGCTTGTCTACTATGTTTTTGGTAATTACCAACTATTCCCTACATCTTGTCAATCTGATTGTGACCTATAAAGTAGACTGTAATTTCTTTGGAAACTTATTTTGGGAGTTAGACTAATAATCGAAGTGTTTTTGTATTTATTAACATAATTTGTTGGTTTGTTCATTATGACAATTATCAGTGGAGAGGTTCCAGAGTTCATAAAGGTGTACTGCTGTGCTTGTATTTAAATTTGTATGTCAGTGTTGCCAGAGGTTTAGCCTTCGTTACGTATAGCCAATCATCCATCGAGAAAGAGGGAAGAAATGATGTCATAAGTTACGTAACGAGTGCGTTCGAAACCTTTTCTCTGAGTAAGTTGGCCCGTCTTCAAAAAAGGTCACTTTTACATTATAAGTACCAAATTTATTCAACCTACGTAGTGCAGAATACACTCAAAATTTATGTGTTGATATAATATGTATTCTGAATAAGCGTTATATTTATGAAATGCATAGATAAAAAGTTATTGCGAAAAAACCGTGTTACAGAGGCCCTGAATCTCATAGTAGGAGACAGAGTTTGGTCTAAGAAAGCTAGGGCAAACAAAAGACCCACCTAAACAAAGTTCAAGAACGAGGTATTTTTACTGGGAAACTGAGTCTAGTCTATAAAACCTAGGGTAAACAAAAGACCCACCTAAACAAAGTTCAAGCACGAGGTATTTTTACTAGGAGACTGAGTTTGGTCTAGGAAACCTAGGGCAAACAAGAGGCCCACCTAAACAAAGTTTAAGAACGAGGTATTTTTAATAGGAGACTAAGTTTGGTCTAAGAAACTTAGGGCAAACAAAAGACCCACCTAAACAAAGTTCAAGAACAAGGTATTTTTATTCGGAGACTGAGTTTAGTCTACGAAACCTAGGGCAAACAAAACACCCACCTACATAAAAGTGGTGAGTGGAATATGAGATTTTGCTCGATAGGGCAAAGTGCTCACTGACATACTCAGCTGAGGCAAGGGGAACTAGGTCCAAAGGATATAGGATCAAAGAAAGAAAGGGTTCCTCTAAGGGAAGAAGATCTCTCTAACATAATTACACAAACGCAAACACTGCTAATTTTAACATCTGCTCAAAGACTTGGTTTATCTGAAATTTGTGAAGGCCTAGGCACAATAAAAATAAGGGGTTTTTAACATATGAATGTATAAGCGAACTGAATCTTTAAAAATGGCAATTGGGAGACTTCAGATGAATCCTTTCTTCAGATTGTGGATGTATTTTCTTCGGAAATTCCATCACAATGAGCCCGGGACCCTGGAAAGCAGTAAGAATTTAGTATCAAATACATAATTGAATCTTCATTGACTTTTGATAATCATTTTCCCAGAACCTCACATATACAGTTATGTAAGTTGTTATAATATACTGATACTTAAGTGCAAAATTGCATGAATTTGACTCAATGTTCTTATTTCTATAAGATGGTTATGATGATGTTTATGTATTAGTACTTTAGAACTGTCATTATTACGTAATAGTATGGCAGACCGTTACAATCCTTCCATGGGGCTCACCAAAAGGAGCAATAAATAAAGAATTAGGCCAGCTAACGCCTTAAAAGTCACTCATGGACCGTTGAGGCAAGAGATAAGTAACTGCACCGTTTCACAATATCATACTATCCATCTCAGAGACCGCAATTCATCTTTTTTTCTCTTATACCTTTCAAATTATTATTTGACAGAAATGGTACTTTTGACACAGTGTACAAGACGCCTCCCGCTAATTTTCGATAATATGAAGTATTTTGAGTGATGTTGGGGGGGGGGGGAGAGCGAGCCGGTGGGGGGGGCTTGTGGAATGACGGAGCATTTTGAGAGAGAGAGAGAGAGAGAGAGAGAGAGAGAGAGAGAGAGAGAGAGAGAGGGGGGGGTGCGGGGGGGTCGGGGGCGGGCGGCTTGTGGAATGATGGAGCATTTTCAGTGATGCCTGTAGAATGTTTGAGAGAGAGAGAGAGAGAAGAGAGAGAGAGAGAGAGAGAGAGAGGTGGTGGGGCTCGTGGAATGATGGAGCATTTTCAGTGATGCTTGCTTGAATGTTTGAGCAGTTGAGAGAGAGAGAGAGAGGAGAGAGAGAGAGAGAGAGAGAGAGAGAGAGAGAATTTCATAATTCCTTTACCACTCTATAATGAATTATAAACTGGGTTGTGGGTCAAACTGTGTGATTTAATTTTGGTTAGTTAATGTACCTGCTCGTAGTCAACACGTCAATTGTGAGGGGGTAAAAGATTTATGAAATTGTGATAATAGGTGCATTATGCTGGGTGAATAGGGTGACGGTCATACACACTTTTTACCTACTCCTAGTTATACAACTTAGAGAATACAATAACAATAATTAAATGAACACAGAACCTGCAAAAACCAACATATTTATAAAATCAAATATTCCTTAATATCAATAATATAATAGGCAGGAAAGGGAGGGGGGGCAGAGATGGGGAGACCTGGAAAGTGGGTTGTGGGATGGATAAGGAGGGGAAGGGAGAGGGAGGATGGTAGGGAGGGATAAGATGGGGATATAGGACGTTCGACTGCATAGGTTGGCGATACTTGGCAACACCATGCAAGTCACGGGTAAACGCATTAACTAACACCATTTGACAATGCACTATATCACCAAAAATTAGCAGTTGTGTCTTGTACACTATGCCAAAGCACCATATCCATCACTCAATTAGTTTCAAAGATATCTGAGAAAAACGATGATTCACAGTCCCTGAACTGGATAGTGGGAACCAAACATTTTCAAAACCTAAGTCAATAGGTGGAACATACATATATATATAAATGATCAGAACCTAAGGGCTCTCCTAACCCGAGCTAGGACAACTGGGAACCATGCAGTGACTGATGATTACTCAAAGAATAGACCTCTGGGCCTCATGAAATCCCCTTATTCCTAGGACAGAAACTAAGGTCGTGCTGCTGTTAAATCTACCAAGCCATGGGCAGGCCTTGAATTTGAAACCACCACGCTGTACAGTCCACATGAGACCAACTGAGCAATGAACTGGGAGAAAAAAATGAAATGATGGAAAGCAAAGCAAAGCAAAACCAAACCTTCATTGCCATTTACTGTATAATCAGGCAGCAGCTAAAATAAGTTAAGAACCCTTATATTTTCAGTATGAATAAACCAATTTTAAAAAACCACACATCTCAGCAATACCATACTACATGAAATAAATCCCTCAGTGCCTTGCATAACACTTCACCCTCTACCTGCCTCATTTCCCTCCCTCCTTTCATTACTCCAACTTTCACCATAGTTTATACACTGCTTGATTTAAGAAGCAAGGAGCAAATGAACTTTGGTCTTGACTAGGATATAAGAATCATATTACTCGTGCCTTCCTTCATTAATTGGTTTACAAGAATAAAACTGGTTATTCATTCATTCACAGTTGCTCAAAGTATTTGGAACAAAAGTCATAAGTCCTCACTATTCTGGCCTGACAAGATAAGAGAATTCGATAGAGGTCTCCTGAATGAATCATTTTTAATTGAGGTTCACAATTCAACCGACAAAACCATGGTGAATTGGTATGATGACCAAGAATGAAGTGACCACAGGAAGGAGTAAGACTGAAAGGTTATCATTCACAGTAATGGTAGAAAGTTTGTTGTGTGGGTATAAGTGCCTCAGCGAGTCCCTAGTCCATCAAATGGAACAGCTTTATGAGTAATGAATAAAAATGGGAGAATTACAAGAGTTTGTCGACCACTTAACCCTACCTGTTCTTCAGCAGACTGATAGATACACAATTGACAGCCATGATGCAAGAGTGGTCATGCTTTTAATTCTGAACGTTGCTTTAAAAGCAATTTTGAATCTCCAGAAGTCAGGGTTTTGCCTCCAAACTTCTGTCTGACTTCCCTTTAAAGTACGGGAAAAATAGGTGCTAGCAAGACAAAAAATAGCTAGATTATAATAATAAGTCCTTCAATTTTTTATCCTAAACCGAAAAACTGCCTTAAAATAAAACTGGCCTAACCCTTCCTTTTCATTTCAATAAAGCACTGCAACCCAGAGTTTTAAAAACTCACTTGATCCTAGCATAAGAAGAAAGACACCTAATCTTGAATGGCTATCTACATAATCGAATAGTGGTTGCTGACAAAATCCCTGGCTACCTCAAGGGGTCTCCTATTCCACAGTCTCAAGATTTCCTCTTAAACTTTGTCTGCTCTCTAGACATGTACCAGCCAGAGGATGTGGTAGGGGATCTCTCTTGATATATCAGTAACTTTTACACTTAAACTAACCTCCGGATCTTTCCTAAACAGTGATTCCCAAGAGTTTTAATTCGGCATGAATCCACTTTAGGGGCGTGTTTAGTACAAGCTCATAGGGGCTTACGGCAAAAACATAAATGACTGTAAGTATCATAAAGACGATGACAACAAAGAAATACTAGTCCTAAATAAGTACCCAAGGACTTTAGAAAGATCCCTATCCTCCCTAACACACTGCACAGCAACAGTGGCAGAGGACACCTGGACAAACTTGCATTCACAGTTGTATAAGGCCTTGGTACACAATTTGCAGTTGAGTCCAACACTTGAAAATATGGTTATATTGTGGCTAACCATCATCAGACTCTAAATATGACAGTTTAGGTAACACTAATGCTTTCACACACACCTGTGGATACTAGCACACACAATACACCAAATAAATGACAGCTAATTACCCAATACACAATACAAAAATATCCTGAAATAAATAGCATTTGTGTATTATGTACTCTTTATCACTATTTATCCTCATGGTCAACAAACTTGTCCCTGTGCAGAGACTTGAATTAACAAGGGTCCCAAAAATAGTACCTGCAAAACACCAGACCTAATGGTGCTAAACTCCCTAATATGACTAGCACCAAATAACTCCCTTTTGGAACTCAGAATGAAATTGAATATATGCCTGAAACACTCAAGTTACTTTAACTATAACTGTAGTTGCTTTCCATAAACAGTTTTTGGTCCCTTTGGCTAGGCTAGGATCGGCTAGGCTTCTAGCATCCAGTGGTCTCGGCACTGACAAACCGAATTCCGAGGACATCAGATTAAGCTAAACTTTAGTAAATACAGTTATTAACAAAAAATACTGTAAAAAATATACACTAGATTTTTCCTCATAACTTAGTACATATGGTAAAAAACAAATGTACAAAATATTCAGTATCTGTAGCAACAGTAATAGTAATAATATGCTTCAGCCTTTCTCCTCTTAGTTTGCCCTGCCCTCGTTTAAGTTTACTCTCTCTATGGCACCAGATTCCACACTATTTTCAGTTTCCTCTCTGGAAAACTATGTGAAAAGTATGGTATGGCTATTGGTTAATTTCCCCATCCTTGAAATGAGTGCTGCTTGAAACTGAATCTGTTCCAAAATTTAGTTTATGCTGATATGAAGGTAAAAATAAAATTCTCTAAATTAATTAATATCCCTTTTATTATTTAAAGCTACCTCAAGCAGCACATCCTCTGTCTAGTGTTTAAATTTCACTTACTTTTAATTGTCTATTTACATTTCTGAAGATAAATGGTAAATTTTTACAGTAGTTCCAACTCCATTTTTCTAGAGTAATTGTGTATATTTTCGTGTGTGTTTTAATGTGTTCTGAATGGTTATGATAGTAATACTTCGGGGAAATTAGTTGTTTTTCAGTTACTAGCCTATAGCCCCCCCCCCCCCCCCCACTACATCCAACAAGGTTGGGGACCCTTTGGGAATGCAGGGTTTTGGGTGGGGTAAATCACCATGGATACAAAACAGCATTTGAATTAATGAATAAGGAACACCTACAGATCAAACCAACCTAACCTAACCCAGGATACCTAACCTAACCTAGGACACCTAACCTAACCTAGGACACCTAACCTAACCTAGGACGCGGTGCCCTGACCGAGGGGGCTCCGCCCCCTGTACCCCCCTGGATAGTGTTTAAATGACTTAACCAGATTAAACCAACCTAACCTAACCTAGGACACCTAACCTAACCTAGGATGCAGTGCCCTGACTGGGGGCGCCCCCCCTGGCTAGTGTTTAAATGACCTAACTAGATCAAACCAACCTAACCTAACCTAGGACACCTAACCTAACCTAGGACGCAGTGCCCTGACCGGGGGCAGCCCCCTGTAGCCCCCCAGATAGTGTTTAAATGACCTAACCAGATCAAACCAACCTAACCTAACCAAGGACACCTAACCTAACCTAGGATGTATATTATGTTACAATACTAATTGAAATACAATTATAAATTTACCTTAATTGGATGGACGCAAACGTTTTGATGGTTTATATCCAGAACAAGAAGGTTGTGGCTCATCTACAGTGTCGTCGTCGTCGTCATCAGAAAAGGATTCCCTAGGTGGTGATGGTGGCTGAGTGTCACTTAAAGGTGGATACAGTTTAGCAGCTTCAAGTAAAAATTGGTGCAAAACTGAATCCTGGTAGTGCTTAATGAATAAATTGCTTTAATATCTCGCCACAATCGTTCAATATTTTGAGTGTGAATGTTAGGATTATTGGGATAGACAAATTTTCTGTGTTTTACTTGAAAATGAGTGTATCCACTCTCACTGACTTTATTACATAATAGAGCCCCGTTTAATGTAGCGATTAATTAAAGGAATTAAAGTATCACTTTTCGGATTGTCAGCACCAGGATCAATTAATGCCTCAACAAAGAATTTTTTTGACGTTCTCTCTATACCACCAAACAACCAACACTGGGTTAGAGGGCGACCTTTATGGTATTTACTATGAGTAATTAGTGTTTCATCAATTTCCACTTCAACACCACCGATGGGCTCCTGATTATTGTACCAAAACTGACTCACCTCACTACAGAAACTTCTCCAATCAACACTGGTCTTTGATGAAATATTTAAATACTTAACAATTGGGCGATGTTTCCAAAATTCACTCAAAAACTGACAAAGAAAAATCATCAACTTCCATACCGGCAATTTAACTTTATCTAAAAATGTGCCTTTCCGATCACTTACGGTAAAATTACAATATTTTCTCTTCTTATGTGTTTTGTCTAAAACATAACCGGTACAGCGCCAAACGTTTTTATCCTTTCTGAATTGACAGGGCTTTCCACACTTTAAACACTGTACTGCTGGAGGTAGCACTCCATGTTCTCTGAAAAATTCAATGCACCGTGTTTCATTTTCATAAAAATTATGAATTAACCGAAAATAAACAAAATTACAGGACGAACACAGAGACATAGTTAACTCTATGAGAGACTTCAAACAAATGACAAGCGAATATGGCTGACAGCTGTCAGATTTTCACCAGGTCACGTGACTCCTAGACATAACATGTAACTACCCACAAAGCAATTTTAAGAGGGAAAAAATTCGCATCAGAACCACAGTGCAGTTCCAAACAAAAACAAATTCGCATCAGAGCACAAACTGTCTGTGATAAAGTAAACAAAACACTTAGAAATTTTTCGAGGATAGGGATTCTATAGTGAATTTCCCCAAAAAGTGTTCAGAGGCAAAGTTTAATAATTTTTTATGCAAAATGCATCTATAATACTATAATTATTATAGAAAGGGTTGGAAATATAGTAAAACAATACCGATATTCCATTCTACTCCAACTGCATTACTATCAAACTTCCCTTAATTCTTAACCTCTCAGGGTTATTTCCAATCGTTAATGGGTATTTCAAAATAAGCATTCCGCATCGTTCGTCTCAGCGAATCACGAAAGCCACCAGGAATTGGGGCGTCAAATGTATTTCGCCGTGTTTAGTACGAGTCCCTGGGGGTTAATTACAGTCGTCCGAATAAAAATTACTAGAAATTCTTGTTCTGGAGGTAAAACACCATTGAAAAACCGCAACTGCCATAGTCTAGGCGGTAATTCTTCAGAAGCAGTCCGCACTGGATATTAAAATAAATAATCACCTACATGGAAAGAGCATGTGAAAAGCAATATAAAAAGCATAGTCATTATATGAGAGATTGAACGGGGTGGAATTAAATGAGCTTGATAAGTTTTACCTCAAATTTTTCCTAAGTCGGGAGAGGTGTTTCCTCTACGGTAATGTTTACTTTTAATGAGCCCTCTAACTTATTTTCTTACGCAAAACAACCAGAAAGGAGTGCTTTGCAGCAATAATAATAATTAGGAGCACCTACTGATTCGCGGGCCCACTCGACCGCCGACCGGAATCGGCAGAAGAACACCAAAGCCAATATGGCGGCGATACCAAAACAACAACAAACAAAGTAAGGAGCGACAAAATATCGGCGACCATCGATTTGTGTGTGCTGTCAGTAAGGCCGTAGCGGAACGGCGCTTCGCGCCTTATCCGCAAATTTAAAGATTCTTGGCAAGCACGGCATGTACGGCAAGAGGTAATGTTGCGCTGCGCGCGCTACCCACAGGGTTTACAGTAAGGCTACTTACCGTGGCAGATAGATTTGGGTGTCGCATCGCTTACGCCGACGTCCTTTCGTCACTACAGAGCGATCACACCCTAAGGCGTTCCTGTTGTAGTCGATCCGACAAATAGCTCCACAACACTCGCAGTTTTTTTGGCTGAAGAATTAAATTATGTCTCTGAGCATATTCAATCACAACTTCTTTACCACCACCACTAGACAAATAATGATAAAATTCACCGTAACCCACATTGCACTGCAAACAATCGGTAGGAAATCGAAGGTCTCTGTCAAAATTAATGCCAGAAGGGCCAGCCACTGCCTCTGCCATAGCTACAGGTAGACAATATGCCGGTTTTTGCTTCATTTTTCGAGTATTCAGTCAAACAAGGATACCAGTGGACACTGGACAGCTAACTTTATTACTCCGCTGAAATGCTAGTGAAACTTAGTTTTCGACTAAAGTCGTTCGTAATTGGTTATGAAACCCATGACGTCATAACGATGTCACACCTCTCAGCCAATAATGAGTAACTGGAACTGCTTTTGTTTCCGTAAGAAAGTAAGTTAGAGGGCTCATTAAAAGTAAACATTACCGTAGAGGAAACACCTCTCCCGACTTAGGAAAAATTCGAGGTAAAAACTTATCAAGCTCATTTAATTCCACCCCGTTCAATCTCTCATATAATGACTATACTTTTTATATTGCTTTTCACATGCTCTTTCCATGTAGGTGATTATTTATTTTAATATCCAGTGCGGATTGCTTCTGAAGAATTACCGTCTAGGCCGCCCTGGGATAGTAATATAGATCTACCTCGTTATTGTTTATACCAATTTTACAAACAATTCTGTGGTAGTCCTCGTCTTGAATCATTTAGCTTTCCTCCGCAAGCTCCTTCTTTATCCAGCTATGATCAACCTATTGTTAAGACTCGACACGATACCATTTAACCTAACTCACTGTTTTTCATTGAAACCATTCGCTACTTGCGTCACATTATACGGCATATTGTTGCTCATCTACTTCCTTCTTAGCTTAGCTTTATATGTCTGACGAATTTTGCCAACCAGTTAACCTATTGGGGATAGGCTAACAATTCCCGGTTATTTCTGTCATTTCCTCTATGTCTATCAACATCAAATTCACGTATAAAGACACTACATATAGTTATACTTGCGTTGACCGTCGAACCCGAGGGGCTTAAGACACGAATGACTTCAAATAAGCACAAAATAAGCAAAAAATTCCAGGGAACAGTCGAAACAAGATGGCGAGTTCTTGCTGTCTGGACGAGGCAGTTTGGATGAGGCACTGAAAACACAGACTATTAGACATGGTTCAGTTTCCCGTAGTGGAGGTGTTACCCTTGCAACGGCTCCTCAGCCTTTGGTTCTAATATTTGTAAATAGGAAAATATTCATCTTGCATCATTTTATCATTATTTGCACCAAGAGAGAGAGAGAGAGAGAGAGAGAGAGAGAGAGAGAGAGAGAGAGAGAGAGAGAGAGAGAGCCGTAAGTTGGCCTTTCCATTATAGGTTATAATCAAAGGAGACCTAATTTTTAGCCTATGGAAAACACGGATGACTCGCCAACGTTCAAATATGTATCAATGGCGACTGTGATGACTCTTCCAAGAAGAATTATTGTCCTCTTATCAATATTGTGATTCTGATCATCTTTCCGGACGTGGAAAGCCCATAATCAAGTATAGCCTCTGATAACGATTATTTTCACAGTTCTTATAACTTCGTGTGTCCTTCAGCTATTTTTTTCTTTAGTGTTTTCTTTCGGGACGTGAAAAGCTCCGAATTAAGTAGCCTTGGGGGTCCCAACCCCCAAAAATAAAAAAAAAATCTCCAAGAAATATGGAAAACGTTCGGCTGTTTTCCATAAATATGCGAAGAAAAGTTTCGTGAGGCAGCAGCAATTTTATCCAGAATTACGTCAAGCTGAGAAAACGTGACGCACCGTTTAATGTGTCATTATTTCAAGGTAAAAGATGGATTGCAAGACTTCCATTCTGAGAAAAAAAAAGACTGTATTTCGTTGCCTACAGAGAATTTAAATTTTGTGAACATAACAATGGCTCTTAGATTTTTTTTTTTTTCATTTATATATATATATATAGTATATATATATATATATATATATATATATATATCTATATATATATGTGTGTGTGTGTGTGTGTGTGTGTGTGTGTGTGTGTGTGTATATATTATTGCCTACATTCCTGAATAGAATTTCAACTTTGCGAATATAATTTTGTTCCATTTTTTGCTACTGATAACTATAGGCTAAACCAGGACCTCCTACAGATGAACGTTCACTCCTCTTTCTCGTTCTAGGTAACATCATCTGTTACAGGATATCTAAGGAGCAAGAGCCCGTGCTGGCATACAGTCGGCTTAGTCTTCTTCAACGGCAACAGCAGCAGTGACGGTGCCATTGTCTTTTAATATTTCTTAGTATCATAACCTGTTATATTCTGTATTAGTAAATAAACATTCACAATGAACATTTCCTATATGAAAAAAATTGCACATCCCATTTATCCAGCTGTCATTAGTTAATTAATTAATCAAGGAAACTTCCTCTCCAGCCTCTATTCTGGTAAATTAAATACCTCTCCATTATTAGTCAAAATTCATATCTCCTCAGTCAAAAACCTAATGTACAATTCCCCCTATGTACTAAACACCACAGGGACCTTTAATTAGCATAACCGTCTCTGTCACAGTTAAATTTATACAGTTTAACAATGGTTCCTCCCACCCTTTCATTCAGAACCTCTCACTAATCCGCATTTATCCTACAAACTCTGATCTGACACTCAGTCACCTCCATACTGCTCTATACTGCACTATATCAACTGCAGTCCTACCAATTCTTAAAATAATATACCATCCATTGGGAGATCACTGCAAGGCTAGCAATTCCTATAATATATATTTATAAATTTCATTGGGATATATTCAAATTTCAACGAAAAATAATACAAATATTAACTCACACAGACATGGTAACCTTTAGAAAGTATGAGTTCCATTCCACTAATCCATCAGACGAAGTCTCATGTTCAAAAAATAAAAAAAAATCCTGTTTGACTGATCAGTCATTCAAGGAATTAACTTGAATTGAGGAAGCTATATGAAGAAAATAAAACCGAAATAGACTTTAAAATCATGAAATAGTTAACGACGAAGCAGCTCAAATCTTTTATCATACACATTTTGTCTCCCTTTCAATGACAACGTACGTACACCAGTGAAACAAAACACCAGCTTTCATTATACACGAAGCCAATCTACCTCGTATAAATCCTGCCAGCCCAATAATATTCCATAAAAAGAACAAATTCCATAAAACAACATATACCCCATCAAGATTCTAATCAATCGCCAATTATCATGAATGAATATGCAATTAATTTAATTTATCACCAAAAAATGTTTACGAATTGAAGCTCAGTAATTCCCAAATGACAGATATATATTATATATTAATTCCGACCGTCAATAAAAATGACTTTCAGCGACTTTCAGCTGCGCATTTCGCTGATTTCAATAAAATGGTTCATAAAAAATTAACGGGACAAATTTCCTTTTCGCAATTATATGGAGTTCAGTTATCAAGTGGCAATAATGATATATACATTCCGTTGCGCCGATATGGAAGGGAACAGGAGTGATACAAATTATGTGAATCATTATATGTAATCACAAGTATTCCTGGCATTAACACACACACAGGTGTTCATTAGGAAGAAGCAAGAGGAAGTAAAGGGAAATGCAGAAAGGAGATATACCACTTACTAAAAGAAAGAAAAAAATAATAATCAGATAAAAACGTATTAAAATCCAAGGAGAATAGGATTAGGGTAGTAAATGCATTACATTACTCTAAATGAAATATGGAAAAAAATTGTGCTAAGGATAAAAATAAATAAATAAAAACAACATAAGTTGCCTGATGA
>NC_061102.1:1134658-1137158 GCF_015104395.2 Macrobrachium nipponense | reverse complement strand
ATGCGAGTGAAAGAAAAATCTTGCCTCAGTGCAAAAAAGCATTACAACGTCATTTTTCGTGTCCTAATATATTCATAAGTTCTTTTATATACATTTCAGTATATTCCGAGCAAAACAGGAAGCAAGGTATTACGTGAATTTTCTTTACTAAATATACCATAACATATTTAATCAAAACAATGTTTTATGGCTTTCTATAACGGCAATACAAAGTGTCCATAAAGTCCCAGTACCATTACAAGTATTTATTGATCGTAATGGTACTGGGACTTTATGGACACCCTGTATTTCTAGATTTTTGCATCATAGTGCCAGAGGCTTCTTACAAGAGCTGTTAATTGGGTCTTGATACATTGCTTTCCACGAGAAGAATCGATTGTCATATAAGCATATTTGAATTTTTCTAAGAACTCCCAGATATTTGAATGTTACTATTTTACGAAAGGTATTTTAATTCATTTATCTATCTTTTTATGGGTCAGGGCCACAATCTCTCCACAGATAAAACATTAAAGATTCATTCTTCGCAAGCACTTATATAAAAGTAACTTGACCAAGCAACGTTCACATAGAATTCAATTCAAGATACATCCGTGTTTTAAATGCTATGAGAAATAGCTCCACAAAAACGATTTACCAAAGTGTTATATTGGAAAAGAAATCATAACTGGCGAATTTCGAGCAAGTCTAGCGGCTAGAAAAGGCTTAATTAAAAGTAAGCCCATCAATCAGCTCCTATTTTCATTTACACTTTTAAAAAGCAACCGTGACCAACCTACGTTCGTATAGAATCTAACTGAAGGTATAACATCCTTGCATATATGCTGTGAGGAATGGCACCACCGAACTAAAAAAATAAGAAAAGAATAAAACACGAGAGGTCATCCGAACAAGAAATTGCTCTTCATGTTCCGACTCAATGCTGCGTCGAGGCCGACATGAAAAGCGCCTTACCTGACAAAAGAAAGTGGAGGCAGAGAATGGAGCCCTGATGGGAAGGTACTGGAAGCTGACACTGGAATATGAGTTTTCTTCGTATCGGTTCCAGGTCAAATCCAGATATATGTGTGCGTGTGCTCTTCCCAGGGGGTATTTCTGGATCTTAGGGTTCCTCTGGAATGTGTCTCCTGGAAGAGTAATGCAAGGGTAAGATATATATACATATGTGTGTGTGCTCTTCCCAGGGGGTATTTCTAGATCTTGGGGTTCCTCTGGAATGTGTGTCTCCTGGAAGAGTAATGTAAGAGATGGAGGAATGAAAACACGTTTTCTGAATGGACACTAAGTCATACTAGAGAATTATTTACTGGTTTTCTTTTTAAAGTGTAGTACCTCCGTTTTAACTAAGTAGTTTATTTCATTTTAACTGATTTATTCATAGATGACAAATAATCTTCATCAGTAAATGAATTTGGCAGTTTGTGAAAGTGAAAATATTTTAAACTTATGACAAATTAAAAAAAATAAAATTTTCGGATTAGTAAATGAGTTGGCCAGTTTGCCTAAGTGAAATATATTAAGCTTATAACAATAAAAATTACATTTGCATGGTAGTAAATGGGTTGGTGAGCTTGTTCTGGTATCATTAAAGAATTTGTTGTATGAGTTTCAGTAGATAAAGCTGAACTCTTTTATCTAATAACATTACATTCAGTGAATAATCGTCATCTCATACTTGGTAGATAGACAACTCGATAGACAATTTCCCACTCAGTTTCAGCTACTTCATTATATTCAACCATAATGTGGTTCACTTTAAGGAACTTTTCCTTCCAGGAAGATTCCGTTTCTTAAAGGTTCCTTTCAAGAAAATTCCATGTTAGGAAGGTTCCCTTGCAGGGAGGTTCCCTTTCATGAAGTTTCCCTTACTGGAAGGTTCCTTTCCAGGAAGGTTCCCTTGCAGGAAGGTTTCCTTCCAGAAAGGCTCTCTTCCAGGATGTTTCCCTTTCAGGAAGGTTCCATGTTAAGAATGTTCCTTTCCAAGAAAGTTCATTTCCAGAAAGGTTTTCTTCCAGAAAGGTTCCCTTCCGGGAAGGTTCCATGTTAGGAAGGTTTCCATGCAAGAAGATTCCTTCCAGGAAGGTTCCCTTCCAAGAAGGCTCCCTTCAGGAAGCTTCCCTTTCCAGCAAAGTTCCCTTCCAGGAAGGGTCCCTTTCAGAAAGCTTCCTTTCCAGGAAGTTCCCCTTCCAGAAAGGTTCCCTTACAGGAAACTCCCTTCATTTTCTAGGGCACAGCGTGATTAGCCGCAAGAGATGAAAGCCTCGCCTGCTCTTTGGAAGGGAAGACCAATAAAGGGGGTTTTTGAGCCAAATATCCTATTACTTGGCAAGATTGTCAGTTCAAGCAGTTCTACGTTGCTTCGGGCAAGTAAGAATCGTCAGGTTATTGATCATACTGAGGCAATTCATCTTCTTGTGAGAGACTCTCTCTCTCTCTCTCTCTCTCTCTCTCTCTCTCTCTCTCTCTCTCTCTCCAAAAAAATAACGACTGGCAATATTTC
>NC_061102.1:1089658-1122158 GCF_015104395.2 Macrobrachium nipponense | reverse complement strand
ATTGGAATTTTTATCATAAATGTCTCTCATATCTATTTTAATTTTTTTTTGTGTTACATTTCATCGGATTTTTATCATAAATGTCTCTCATATTTTTATTTAAATTTTTTTGTTACATTTTATCAGAATTTTAATTATTAATGTCTCTCATATCTTTACTTTAATTCTTTTTTATTGTTACATTGCACCGAAATTTTTATCATAAATGTCTCTCATATCTTTATTTAGATTTTTTTTTTACTTTTTATCGGAATTTTATTATAAATGTCTCTCATATCTTTATTTTAATTTTAAGTTTTATTTTATCGGAATTTTTATCATAAATGTCTCATATTTTTATCTAATTTTTTTTTACATTTTATCGGAATTTTTATTATAAAGTCTCTCATATCTTTATTTAAATTTTTTTATTTTATCGGAATTTTTATCATAAATGTCTCTCATATCTTTATTATAATTTTTATTTTGTTTTATTTATGAAATTTCATAAGGGGAAGATTTATAGCTTCCAGTGACACCAAAAGATTCATAGGAATATATACTTCAACGTCCGTCTATAACATGAGTGTATTCACATAAAGTATATAAAACACTGTATCAAAAATAAATGAAAAACAAACTATCAACTGTTTCTCTACAATATAGTAAAATTGCGACAGCAAGTAAACAATGACTATTTGGAGAAATATTAAAAAAAAAAAAATTGCAATTTCCCAAAATACGCGGTTCGACTGATATAAATCAATAGTGATACTTGATATTTTGTCTTAATTTCTTTGTTTTTTGACAAAGGAAGCGGTCAAATACTATGCAAAATGGTGTATATGTATACCATTGTAATTAAATATAATGATACACACACACACACACACACACACACACACACATATATATATATATATATATATATATATATAATATATATATATATATATATATATATATATATATATATATATATTTATATACACACTATATCAACAAATCACATATTTCCAAAATACGCGGTTCGACTGATATAAATCAATAGATGCTTGATAACATTTTGTCTTAATTTCTTTGTTTTTGACAAAGTAAGCTGTCAAATACTATGCAAAATGGCGTATATGTATACAATTGTTATTAAATATAATGATATATATATATATAATATATATATATATATATATATATATATATATATATATATGTATATGCATATATGTGTATATAAATTCGGGTAATGTATATACTTACATAAAGGAATCATACTTCCTGCTCGACACCACCCTTTGACATTTTTCGTTGCGAGGTCGATGGTTTGGATCGATAGATTACTACAATGTTCTAGATCTCGAAGGGTTCCGGGAGACTCCAGCTCTGCTCCGTTACCAAGAACGTGGGAAGAAGAAGAAGAAGAAGAAGAAGAAGAAGAAGAAGAAGGAGACCTGGAACACGGAGAGAAATAGAAGTTAATTAAGTTGCAATCAAGATGGTACTCACTGTTATGTCAAAAAAAACGATGGACGTTTTTATTACCTCTGAGAAGACCCGTTGAACTGATTGTTGACAGAGTGATTTTCTGATCAATGTTTGATTGCTGCAAGATGACTATTACCTTCATAATGAAATATAAATGTAATGCAGCAAACAAGGTAATTAACTTGATAATGTAATATAAATGTAATGCATAAAGCAAACAAGGTAATTACCATAATAATTTAATATAATGCATAACAAGATAATTACCTTAATAATGTAATATAAATGTAATAATGCATAACAAGGTAATGACCTAATAACGTAATATAAATGTAATGCAACAAACAAGGTAATTACCATAATAATTTAACATTAATATAATGCATAACAAGATAATTACCATAATAATTTGATATTAATATAATATATAAGAAGATAATTACCTTAATAATGTAATATAGATGTAATGCATAACAAGGTAATTACCCCAGTAATGAAATATAAATGTAATGCATAACAGGGCATTTATTTTAATAATGTAATATAAATGTAATGTAATGCCTAACAAGGCAATTACCTTAATAATGTATTATAAATGTAATGCAACAAACGAGGTAAATAACTTAATAATTTAATATTAATGTAATGCAATCTGGAATTACACGTCCATTTTTAATAAAAAAAGAAAATATATATACATATATATATGTATATGTATATATATATAATATATATATATAATATATATATATATATGTGTGTGTGTGTGTGTGTGTGTGTGTGTGTGTGTGTGTGTGTGTGTGTGTGTGTATAGTAGGTAGGAGAAGGGCAAAGGAACATATACACATCCACTAGATACATTTATTGCCAACGCGTTTCTTGACCCATAGTCACATCATCAGGTCATCTATATAAAAAAGAAACATCCGAGCACACAATTAAAAGAAACATACATAACGCATACGAAAACTTAAAATGGAAACAAAGTTAAACTTAAATACTGAATCACACTTAAATACATTTACACATTAAAAACCAAGAAAGCTTAAAATGATCCTTACAAAAGCTAAAATCAATAAAAGAAAAAAAAGGGAAAAAACAAACTAAAAATGGAGAGAAAGGCGCACCTCTCAAAATGACAGAGACAAACACACTAAAAGAATACACAAGAATAGAAAAGAAGGCGGACAAATATAAACAAACAACCCAGTTATGCTATGAACAGGGGAACAGCCGATGATTGACAACTTAACGTAGGTACAATTCTTTTTAAACGTGATTCAGTATTTAAGTTTAACTTAGTTTCCATTTTAAGTTTTCTTATGCTTTATGATGTTTCTTTTAATTGTGTGCTCGGATGCTCCTTTTATATAGATGTCCTGATGATGTGACCATGGGTCAAGAAACGCGTTGGCAATAAATGTATCTAGTGGATGTGTATATGTTCCTGCGCCCTTCTCCTGACTAATATTATATATATATATATATTATATATATATATATATATATATATATATATATATATATATATATATATATACATATGAGTAAGTGAGTGTACATCAAGCACAACTAAACGAATAATAGGAATTCAAGCCTAAAAAAAAAAAGATTCTCCATCACACCGAATAAAACTTCCGAAAGGTCATTGCGCGTCAATCTGACAAATGTCACAACGAAGACAAGGCGGACATTCCTCCAGTAAAGCTGAAAAATTCAGATGCGACAGACATAATGATACCAGTTCTTCACGGCTTCTCTGACAGGTTTGAGTTAGACATTTTTACCTCGGAGCTGTAACCTCAAGGATTCTACAATGGTAAGAGGAAGCAACGATGTGGTGAGATGTTGATATTCGTAAAGGTGTTTTGAAATACCAAGCGAGGAACTTGTTTAACATTCCCTTTTCATGATCCTCGTGTGTGTATATATATTATATATATATATATATATATATATATATATATATATATATATATATATATATATATATATATATATATATATATAATAAAAGGAGCCCATAAAAACGCCAAAATATAGAGAAAATACTTTATTTCAGAGACTGCTGTCTCTCTCTCTTCATCTACCTGAAGAGAGAGACAGGAGCCTCTGAAATATAGTACTTTCTCTATATATTTTGGCGTTTTTATGGGCTCCTTTTATTAGAGGGAATTCTGTTGTAACATAACATTGATATACATATATATATATATACATATACACACACACATATATATATATATATATATATATATATATATATATATATATATATATATATATATATATATATATATATATATATATATATATATATATATATATATATATATATATATATATATATATATATATATATATATATATATATATCTATATAATAGCTAAGTTGATGGCGGGTTCTATCACTCAAGTAAACGGTAATTTGTGGTACGACGGGCAGAACAATTCTGTACTCTTTTCCTTCCAAGTACTTTACTCTCCCAGTAAGCAAAAATTTGCAATGGATATCAACCGATATCTTGATAGAACAATCCCGCAAATTAGAGCGATATGGAACTTACGCCTCTTTAATGTCATTATCGAGCATTAAAAGCAGGAATAGACGGGAGAAAAATGAAAATTTGCCTACAAAATCCAAAATTAAAAAGCGTTTAAAGAAAGCAAAAGTCCCAGTTGACTTTTTCGTTTGGAATTATATTATCTCCCCAAAGGAATAGAAGTGTAACGACCTGGGACGGGCTATACACGTTCGATGATTTCCTAATTTAGATTCACAAAAGCAACGTGACGGGAATTTCAGGAATTTTATTGGTTGTGCTTATATTAGCTAACAAGGGGTTTGAAGCAGTAGCAGCATCATATTCTTTGGAAGCTTGAATTTCAAGGATATGGCCCCTTTGGTGGGTTTATTCTAAATGAATAGGTTTCATCTTCTGAATAATAATAATAATAATAATAATAATAATAATAATAATAATAATAATAATAATAATAATAATAATAACAAACCAATGCACGGACAATACATGAGACAGACTAAAGAACTAGCCAGCGATGACAATTGGCAATGGCTACAGAGGGGAGAGCTAAAGAAGGAAACTGAAGGAATGATAACAGCGGCACAAGATCAGGCCCTAAGAACCAGATATGTTCAAAGAACAATAGACGGAAATAACATCTCTCCCATATGTAGGAAGTGCAATACGAAAAATGAAACCATAAACCACATAGCAAGTGAATGCCCGGCACTTGCACAGAACCAGTACAAAAAGAGGCATGATTCAGTGGCAAAAGCTCTCCACTGGAGCCTGTGCAAGAAACATCAGCTACCTTGCAGTAATAAGTGGTACGAGCACCAACCTGAAGGAGTGATAGAAAACGATCAGGCAAAGATCCTCTGGGACTATGGTATCAGAACGGATAGGGTGATACGTGCAAACAGACCAGACGTGACGTTGATTGACAAAGTCGATAAGAAAGTATCACTCGTTGATGTCGCAATACCATGGGACACCAGAGTTGAAGAGAAAGAGAGGAAAAAATGGATAAGTATCAGATCTGAAAATAGAAATAAGAAGGATATGGGATATGCCAGTGGAAATCGTACCCATAATCATAGGAGCACTAGGCACGATCCCAAGATCCTTGAAAAGGAATCTAGAAAAACTAGAGGCTGAAGTAGCTCCAGGCCTTATGCAGAAGAGTGTGATCCTATGAAACGGCACACATAGTAAGAAAAGTGATGGACTCCTGAGGAGGCAGGATGCAACCCGGAACCCCACACTATAAATACCACCCAAGTCGAATTGGAGGAATGTGATAGAGCAAAAAAAAAAAAAAAAAAAAACAATAATAATAATAATAATATTTAATAAAGAGAAAGTAAATCCACAGTAGTATGCTTGCTCGATTTTGCTATTATGAGTTTCCTTTAAAAATGATAATAATAATAATAATAATAATAATAATGTTCTAAAGGGTCCACAATAATACAAAGTGTAAAAAGTCCGTGTATAATTTTGAAGACTTTACAGAATGCTTTCAAACCCTTCCTGGGTTCATCTTCAGTCCAAATGAACAATAAGTTACGACAAGTACAGAGATAAATTTAAAAAACAGAGTCGTGGAAGATCGTTGACAACGGTCGTTAGCTCGTTAATGGGCCAGGTGAAGAAAGAGGGTAGTTCACCTGGCCCATTAACGAGCTAAACGACCGTTGTCAACGATCTTCAACGACTCTTGTTTTTTAAATTTACCTCTGTACTTGTCGTAACTTATTGTTTATTTGGACTGAAGATGAACCCAGGGAAGGGTTCGAAAGCTTCTGTAAAGTCTTCAAAATTATACACGGACTTTGTACACTTTGTATTATTGTGGACCCTTTAGAACATTATATATACTCTCGTGGTAGAGAGTTTTTCCCTAATAATAATAATAATAATAATAATAATAATAATAATAATAATAATAAATAATAATAATAATAATAATAATAATAATAAATATTTAATAAAGAGAAAGTAAATCCACAGTAGTATGCCTGCTCGATTTTGCTATTATGAGTTTCCTTTAAATAATAATAATAATAATAATAATAATAATAATAAAATAATAATAATAATAAAAAATAATAAGTAATAATAATTAATAATAATAATAATAATAATAATAATAATAATAATAATAATGATCAGGACCTGGATAGACTATAAGAAAGCCTTCGACATGATACCACACACATGGCTAATAGAATACCTGAAAATATATGGAACAGAGGAAAACAACATTAGCTTCCTCAAAAATACAATGCACAACTGGAATACAATACTTACAAGCTCTGGAATAAGACTAGCAGAGGTTAATATCAGGAGAGGGATCTTCCAGGGCGACTCACTGTCCCCACTACTCTTCGTAGTAGCCATGATTCCATGACAAAAGTACTACAGAAGATGGATGCCGGGTACCAACTCAACTCATGGACGACATCAAGCTGTATGGTAAGAGCATCAAGGAAATAGATACCCTAATCCAGACTGTAAGGATTGTATCTGGGGACATCAGGATGGAGTTTGGAATAGAAAAATGTGCCTTAGTCAACATACAAAAAGGCAAAGTAACGAGAACTGAAGGGATAAAGCTACCAGATGGGAGCAACATCAAACACATAGAAGAGACAGGATACAAATACCTGGGAATAATGGAAGGAGGGGATACAAAACACCAAGAGATGAAGGACACGATCAGGAAAGAATATATGCAGAGACTCAAGGCTATACTCAAGTCAAAACTCAACGCCGG
The DNA here is from genome assembly GCF_015104395.2 of Macrobrachium nipponense. Classification (NCBI taxonomy): domain Eukaryota; kingdom Metazoa; phylum Arthropoda; class Malacostraca; order Decapoda; family Palaemonidae; genus Macrobrachium; species Macrobrachium nipponense. The sequence goes on along the minus strand of NC_061102.1, from coordinate 1,115,393 downwards.
AAATATGATAAAAGCCATAAACACATGGGCAGTGCCAGTAATCAGATACAGCGCAGGAATAGTCGAATGGGACGAAGGCAGAACTCTGCAGCATAGATCAGAAAACCAGGAAACATATGACAATACACAAAGCACTACACCCAAGAGCAAATACGGACAGACTATACATAACACGAAAGGAAGGAGGGAGAGGACTATTCAGTATTGAGGACTGCGTCAACATCGAGAACAGAGCACTGGGGCAATATCTGAAAACCAGTGAAGACGAGTGGCTAAAGAGTGCATGGGAAGAAGGACTAATAAAAGTAGACGAAGACCCACAAATATACTAGAGGGACAATACATGATAACACACTAAAGAACTAGCCGAGAAGCGGATGGCACATGGCAAATGGCTACAGAGGGGAGAGCTAAAAGAAGGAAACTGAAGGAATGATAACAGCGGCACAAGATCAGGCCCTAAGAACCAGATATGTTCAAAGAACGATAGACAGAAATAATATCTCTCCCATACGTAGGAAGTGCAATACGAAAAATGAAACCATAAACCACATAGCAAGCAAATGCCCGGCACTTGCACAGAACCAGTACAAAAAGAGGCATGATTCAGTGGCAAAAGCTCTCCACTGGAGCCTGTGCAAGAAACATCAGCTACCTTGCAGTAATAAGTGGTACGAGCACCAACCTGAGGGAGTGATAGAAAACGATCACGCAAAGATCCTCTGGGACTATGGTATCAGAACGGGTAGGTAGGGTGATACGTGCAAACAGACCAGACGTAACGTTGATTGACAAAGTCAAGAAGAAAGTATCACTCATTGATGTCGCAATACCATGGGACACCAGAGTTGAAGAGAAAGAGAGGGAAAAAAAAAAAAAAATAAAAAAATGATAATAAAGTATCAAGATCTGAAAATAGAAATAAGAAGGATATGGGATATGCCAGTGGAAATCGTACCCATAATCATAGGAGCACTAGGCACGATCCCAATATCCCTGAAAAGGAATCTAGAAAAACTAGAGGCTGAAGTAGTTCCAGGACTCATGCAGAAGAGTGTGATCCTAGAAACGGCGCACATAGTAAGAAAAGTGATGGACTCTAAGGAGGCAGGATGGACAAACCCGGAACCCCACACTATAAATACCAACCACCCAGTCGAATTGGAGGACTGTGATAGAGCAAAAAAAAAAAAAAAAAAAAAAATGATCAGGACCTAAAAACAGAAATGAGAAAGATATGGGATATGCCAGTGGAAATTGTACCCATAATCATAGGAACACTAGGTACGATCCCAAGATCCCTGAAAAGGAATCTGGAAAAACTATAGATGCCGAAGTAGCTCCAGGACTCATGCAGAAGAGAGCGCTCCTTGAAACAGCACACATATAGTAAGAAAAGTGATGGACTCCTTATAAGGAGGAAGGATGCAACCTTGGAACCCCACGCTGTGAAAACCACCCAGTCGAACTGGAGGACTGTAATAATAATAATAATAATAATAATAATAATAATAATAATAACAATTATCAGGACCTAAAAACAGAAATAAGAAAGATATGGGATATGCCAGTGGAAATTGTACCCATAATCATAGGAACACTAGGCACGATCCCGAGATCCCTGAAAAGGAACCTGGAAAAAGTATAGATGCCGAAGTAGCTCCAGGACTCATGCAGAAGAGTGCGCTCCTAGAAACAGCGGACATGGTAAAAAAAGTGATGATGGACTCCTAAAGGAGGCAGGATGAAACCTTGGAACCCCACGCTATGAAAACCGCCCAGTCGAATTGGAGGACTGTGATAGGAAAAAAAAAATGATAATTTCTCAAGTACAATGAGAAGGCGAGTCACTTTACAAACAAAGTGAGAAGAAACTAAGTCACAGAAGTGAGAGTATCTTGAATTCACAAAACAATTCGCACTCCACGTTCTGCGGAGGAGCGAAAACGCTGAGCCAGCATCAACTATCGGGAGAATGTAGTGGAGGATCTCTCGTGATCGTGTCTTCCTGCCCTGGCATGTTGGATAAGGATCTTGCTACCTGTGTGTGTGAAGTGTTCATGATGTTGGTGACACCTTTTGACTTTTTTTTTTTTTTTTTTTTTGCAAGCAGGAAATATTCCTTTGATGAAATCAAGTACAGGGCTCCCCGGAGGAAGAGGTAGCATTTATAGTGTTTAGTGTTTCTTAGTCCACCCGTGATTTTATCGCATAATTTATCTATATTATATATTAATTATAGACACACATATATTATATAGATATATAAACAAAAACATGCTTACATATATTTATATATATTTATTTTAACTATTTTTCTGAAAAAAATATTTTAAACACATTAATCATTCTAGAATGACAAAATCCACCCCTTTGGCGTTGGTTGTCATTCAATACCTTTCCATGTCTTGTGAAATTCCATCGCGGTCTTCGCATGCTAAATGACTTCTCGAAAATTTAATTTTAGAAATAGTTCAGACCTCCTGCCTTCTCATCCACTAATCCCCTGAGAACGCTCTCGAGGTGAATTTTGTAGCTTCCTCTGAGGATTGCAGCAAAACCCATTCTCATTCTAGGAACATATCTAAACCTGGAAGATTGCCTTGTGGTTACAATGAAGACAATGGCAATATGAACTTGGGAAGACATTATTCGACAAGTGTGTATATATTCCCGAAAAACTGGTCATTATATTCAAGACATGGCTTCATTCTTCTATCTCATTGTATGATATTATTCAGGTTTCTTGGTCACGGGGCAGTGGCAGCTCATTGTTAAAGCTGATTCATTCACTCACCCTCCTGTATATCTGTTTTATTCCTATGTAACATTTTACTTCCAACTGAATAAAAAAAAAAGTCTGTGCTCTAGAGACCCCGTTTCGAGTTTATTCTTAATAGAAATTAATTTCTCGATGTAATGTTGTTAGGGTCCCACAATAAGCTGTAGGTCCCGTTGCTAGTTGACCAATTGGTCCCTATCCACGTAAAAATATCTAATCCTTCGGACCAGCCCTAGGAGAGCTGCTAATCAGCTCAGAGGTCTGGTTAAACTAAAATACACTTAACTTTGAGTCTATTCTAAGAGGAAAGAAATTCGATGTCTATGATGACTGGTGAAAGACTACGCACTGCATTGTTTTGGTCGGTGGAAGACATGAATGCAGGGGTTAATAGCTGTCGAAGGGATGATATTTGATGGAAAGGAAACTGAAATATATAAAGCTTCACTTAAACTGAAGTTAACATCTTTCTTATTGTGCAATAAACACGGCTACATATCTCATATACAAATAACACATACATTATAAAACACAGGTCCTAATATCAGACATAATCCCATTTGATAACAATTTCTCCTTACTTTTGTCATATGGATAGTAAATATGTCTTTTTTTACTCATCTAATTAAAAACACAAATAACACATAAATCATAAAACACAGGTCCTATTATGAGACGTAATCCCCTTTGATAACAAAATCTCCTTACTTTTGTCATATGAATAGTAAAAATGCCCTTTTTTCCTCATCTAATCACAAACAGTTAATTTTCCTCTTTCCCATGAAAAAAGAAACTCATCTCCTACGAGCTTTAAAAATCCTGGAAATGGAACCGGGTTTTAAGGAACCTTAAGGGATGAAGAGTTGAAATGGAGCAGCTTTATCGAGAGGAGAGTTTAGTTGATGTTTTCTTTAAGTTGCCATTAAAATTTTACGCAAGGAAATAGAAGGTTTATAGGGAACTTTAGAGAAAAATCTGAGAAAGCCTTTGAATCATTTGCAACGTGTGTGTGTGTGTGTGTGTAGATCAGAGAGAGAGAGAGAGAGAGAGAGAGAGAGAGAGAGAGAGAGAGAGAGAGAAAATTGTTTATCAGGACGTCACATTCACGACCTATTTCAGTGTAGTTTTGAAAGAGAAGCTCGTAGTACATTTTAATTAATTTATAATCAGAGACAAGAGGACTGGCGCTATCATTTCGTTTTCAGAATTTGACGAAGTTTTAACTCTCTCTCTCTCTCTCTCTCTCTCTCTCTCTCTCTCTCTCTCTCTCTCTCTCTCTCTCTCTCTCTATATATATATATATATATATATATATATATATATATATATATATATATATATATATATATATATATATGTATATACTTTTAGGGCATAGTTTTTCTCTTATACAATTTTCGTTGAAAGCAATTGCTTTAGTGGCAATCAATAAGTTTCTTGCAGGTATCTTCATACCGACGAAGTTTTTTCAGATTCTCGTTCGTCAATTTCTGGTGAAAATACGCAGACTTCCTTCTTCCATTTATTGAATTTTGTCGCGACAGCTGTTTCACCTCATGGCATTATCAAGCAACTACTGACTTACAATCTGCCTTTTCGGCCTATTTACTTCATCGTGTGGGAGGTATGACCTTGAGGTATGGGTACTGGTTAGCCTGGGGATTAACAGCTTCAGGGCGTTGTTTTGGATACAAAGAACATAAGGACATATGTACTGTGACAATAAAAGTGAAAGTTTAAACAGTTGTTAAATAAATATTCAAAATACAATGCTATGTGCTAGTGTTTCCTTAAGCGAATGTCTAAAATTTAATATGTTACATGTTGGTTTTAGAAAAAAAAATACAAAATTACATACAGGAATGAAAATGAATATAGAAATCTAAATACAGGAATAAAAAATATATATATATTTTATAGCATGCATAAAGGTACAAATCAGATAATTTTTGTTTATACATAAATGTGTATAATTTAAATTTGAGTGAGTGAGCGTGTGTGTGTGTGTGTCCAAATGGTTCTACGTGGTTAACGGCTGCTGATTCGTGTTGGGGCGGGGTCTCAGCGACCTGAGCAAGGATGTTACTTGGCTCTCGTTGACGCTGGGTCCTCCCATGTCTTCTAAGGGGCGCGATGTTCTCGGTGGGTTGGGGCGCGCTGTCTGGTCCCTGTTGGCTTGTGTATTCCTTCTCCTGCTGGAGGGGGAGTATATGTCCGATTCTTGTTGGACGTTCAAGGTCGGCTTCTGAATAGCGATGCTCAACGCTTCCGTTATTGAGAGCCGACCGTAGTTGTCTTCTCTGTGCATGACCTGGGTGCCTTCTATGAGCTCTTGTAGAGATGGCTTCCTGTCGTGAAGATCTATGTAATGTTGATGGATGGCCCATTGATTTCTATGAGCCAGCAGACGTCTCCGAAGGGTCGTTGTAGTGTGCCCGATGTAGTTTTGACTGTGAGATTTTACACATTCCTCCTCTGGACAAGTAAATTTGTGTAAACTACATTCGTGCACATCTCCTTCGGTCCCCCCGGAGCGGTGCTGTTCTTCATTATTAAGGCTGCTACAAGGTTGGGCTTTACTATATATCCTGGGGGCTTATTTGTGGGTAAGGGGCATTTGGGGTTAGCCTCCCTGTTTATTATCCCGCGTAGTCGTGCAGCAATCCTCCTTGTATGTAGATCCATAATGTACACGATGGTAAATAATCAAGTTCTCCTCATTTTTTTTATATAAGTCTTGGTTTATTTAAACTTGATGCTTTCATAATGAAAAAAGTTGTAGATAAATATAAGCAACAAAATAATATATTATTTCAGTTTTACATGTTTTGGACTGTGAAGAAACTTTGTAATTTCGGTTAGGGTCAATCTGTTTAGGTTTGTGACCGTGTGATATCGATAATCCTGGATTATCTCTTTTAATTTTTACCCTTTTGACAATTAACCATCTGGTATTCTTGATCTTGTGTTGTACCTGAGACCTTTCTCTCCAATTGTACCTCATTAACTCCTTGACAATGCCTGAGTAAAGACGAAAGCGCTTGGATTTCTGACTATCATTTTCCTGTGGGAATTCGCTTATATATATATATATATATATATATATATATATATATATATATACTATATATATATATACATATATATATATACATATATATATATATACATATATATATATATATATATATATATATATATATATATATATATATATATATATTAAACATATATACTTATATAAGTATATCTGGATGTGTATATGTATATATATATATATATATATATATATATATATATATATATATATATATGTATATATATATATATATAATATATATATGATATATATATATATATATACATATATATATATACATATATATATATATATATATATATATATATATAGATATATATATATATATATATATATATCGATATATATATATATATATATATATATATAATATCATCACATATATATATATATATATATATATATATATATATATATATATATATATATATATATATATATATATTATATATATATATATATATATATATAATATATATAATTTTTGAAATTAGAGTGTTGTTTAAGTAGCTATACACATTCTAATTCCAGATGATAAAACTTTGGCGATCTTGTACAAAAACTCAAAACTATTTTTTATTTTATTCACCTAATTTGTGCAGCGGTAATTATTGCTCATTAGTAACGGGCTAATTTCAGTTCTGGAGTCCACTGAAGCCCATCTTTAATAAATATATCCAGAGCTATGAAAAACCTCTATGATATCAAAACAGACTTCTTTGTGAAGAGAAGACATAATAAAAAAACTAGTAAGTTAGGTTATACAAGCAGAATTTGAATACATCAAAGGCATTATATCTCCAAACAAGATAAGGTACGACAGGTAATGGCAGGTGGAATTTAATGCTCGCTTTCAGACTCTACTGAGAACCACTTCTTCATGCTCATGACCACTAACATTTTCATGTAAATTTCTGTGACGCTGATAACTGCTATCATTCAGGTTCTATTTTATTTTTATTCGAAAGCCTGATCAATGTAATTTCTATTTGTAGCAGATTGTCAATGGATCTTACCTATGAATAATTTGTTTATTGTTGTCACTCTTAAATACTTATAAGCAGTGCATCTACGTAGAGAAAAAAAAAGTCTAAGAAAGTAATGAAACCCTCATATTTTCATGTTCTAGTTTTTTCTTCGAATGCATGATCAATTTAATCTTTATTTGCAGCAGATAGTCAATGGATCTTAACTATGAATATATTTTTTTTATTGTTGTCTTAAATACCTACAAGCAATACGTCTACGTAGACAAAAAAAAGTTTAAGTAATGAAACAATCATATTCTCTTTTTCCCATCTGAGAGACCTGGGGCAACCCGAACGAGCTGTAAGGTCTGTAAGGTCCATCTCTGAACAATCTTTTCACGTTGCAAATGTGAGGTTTTTACTGCTGTCAAACCTTTCAAAGCTTTTCACTCCAGATTTCCCTCTTCTCAGCACTTGGCCCTCAGCCTGAATTGTATTATACTCCTTTCCTTTCCATTGGCGTATACCTCGTTATACTAAGTTCGCCTTTGACTGACGGCGCGGTTTTATCAAACTTTACCAGCTATCAAAAACGCAGCGAACACAGTCACGCCAGTGGCATGATAAGAACCAATGACGCGGACCATCAGGAAGGTAAGTTAGGCCCCAAAGAGTATGAAATAAGTGGGGAGTAATAACCATGCAAACTTCCAGTTTCAAAGAGCGAGAGCTCTACTATTTTCAAGCTGATACATAAGTGGGACGTTGCTTATTTGCGCACCAATTTACTCTTTTTCTCTCTCCCTCTATCTCTCTCTCTCTCTAGCTATTCGTCACTAGGAAATATATGTTCTTAGGACACACCAATGGTCCAAGTACTAAGATTAATTTTAACTTGATTCTGGTAGTCGACTTTTTATACTTGAATGTATATATACTAAAGCATAATGGTAATTAAATGTTTAAAACACAATATGTATTCGTCGTTGCATATTTGAATTAATAAGCAGGTGCGAACTATCAAATGTCATTGGTCAGGCGTCTCTCTCTCTCTCTCTCTCTTGAATATTATTATTCGCATTTTACTTCAAAAGCATCTTAAACTTTGAAGACATTTTTGAGAAACTCACTCAACAAAATGTTTAAGTTCTAATACAAGGTGATGCGTTGGCAATTCTATTCTCTGAATTATTGTTAACATAAATAAAATATTTAAAACTACATCCATGACACACTAAAACCATTTATTATACTGAGTCACTAAAATGAAACAATTATTCCAGATTTCCATGTTATGTAGGACAAATGGTTAATGTCTACTCCTGGATTTCTGGTGGTCCTTATTCCATTAGATTTCTGATGGGTTTTTCTCCTACTCAATTTTTTTTTATATCTAATAACTATTTTATGTTCATTTTCACTGCTGATTATATTTAAATTATAAAACGATTTACAGAAAAATCTTACAATTGATGATCAGTTATATTCGTCGTGTTTGGCAAATGTCATTCATTATTCACGTAGACGTTGTCTTTTTACTTTTTTTATCTTCAATTATTCGATCAGTTCAGAAAACGACGAGAATTTGTCTAAATTTGAGCATCTCATTTCCCAATACAACTCCATTGCATTTTTAGATTTTGGATCTTATATTCTTGAAGCATTACAGAAATGCAAGTAACACTGCTTATTCTAGGCATGTCCCAATTCTCAATTTCATTTGGTTCAATAACGGAGCGATGAAATATTCCTCCCACAATTATGCAAATCACTCAAGCCCTGTCTGCTTCAGAATACAAGCTCTATGAGAGGAAAGGATGTATGTATGTATGTATGTATGTATGTAGTGTATATATATATTATATATATATATATAATATATATATATATATATATATATATATATATATATATATGTATATATATACTATATATATATATATAGTAATATTATATATATATATTATATTGCTAGTTTTAAAATGCATATATCTCCTCTGTGACTGTATAAAATGTTATGTAGAATTGTGCAACATTTTTTCAGATTCCTAGATAGCTTAGAGATAGGATGTTTTAAAATGTGTGTTCAGATTTCGCATAACATAATGTAAAAGAATATATATATAACATAAAATGTAAAAAGAGAGAGATTTTCTTTGTCCATTCGAAACTACGATTGTTTCCCTTTTATGTCAGCACTGTGAGATTAGAGGGTCTCCAAGAGATCTGTTTGCTTTCCTAATCTGTCAACGCGTTTGATAAGCGAGCTCAAATCTTCAATGTGTTTTGGGAATCTTTCACCACGTTGATAAGCCTTCTCCTTCGTGTCGTTCGAGATGAATACATGTTTTTTTTTAACAGACTGGTCTTGTACGCGTATGTCTTTGATCAAAGCCACGTGCACATTACACATTTCGTATAAAAAATTGCGTAAGATTTCGAAGCTTCTAGAAGCATTATTGTCTCAAAACGTTTTGTCATCTCCTCAGTCCAGCTTTCGCAAGGGAAGAGAATTCATTATATCCTAGAACCGCGAGGCGTTAACATCTCTCTCTCTCTCTCTCTCTCTCTCTCTCTCTCTCTCTCTCCCGTGACATCCTTGAGATTATATTAACGTAACATAAATTGGTCACTCGTAACTTATGAGAATTTCATATTTGATATTTCTTGGAATTTATTTAGTGTTATTTAGTGTTTTTGTGGAATCTGAAAAAACATTGTTTGGTAACGGCGCCTGGTTTTTGGTAAAGTGAAACAAGCCTGCAGCAAAGAAAGAAGTTGGTATACCAAGGTAAAGTGTGTTATATTTTTATTAGTTGCAACTAATAATGGATAGGAACTGTGGTTAACTAATAACTGATAGGAACAGTGGTTAACTAATATCTAATGGTTATGATGGTTTGGTAAGAAACTAATAACTGATACGAACAGTGGTTAACTAATAACTAATAACAGATGGTTACGAAGGTTTGGTAAAAACTGATGGTTACAATGTTTTGAGTGAAAAAGATTTACACTTTTACACATCGTGAATTTTTCTGTTTTGTGTTTGTTCCATTGTTTGTGCACTTGTTCATTTTCTTATGAAGTGTGCCTTTTTATTTTATATTTTCATTTGCATTCATAATTTAATTGACTTAGTTATTTTCATTGCTTAATCATTGCACATTTAATTAAATTTAACACTTGTCAATTAATTTGCATTTACTTAGAAATTCTTTTCAAGTTTTATTATTGTTTAGCACTTGTGAATTAATTTCTAATTTTCAATTATTGCCTAACACTTTTGAATTTCAACTGAATTAATTTTCTTGAATTTTGTGATAAATTAATTTTGATTTAATTTTACTTATTTGATTCAAGAATTAATTAAACTTTACTTTGTTTTCAAGTAACAGTAATTTTCCCTGATATTGTGAATTTTACTTATAAATTTTGAGTTTAATAATAAATTTTTGTATTTAAATTTTTTATAAGTATTTCATTTCTAACCAGTATATTTGCATTTGATTATATTTATGATAGGTAGAAACATAGAGTGGTGACTTATAACCAGGGAAGTACTTAGACTTCTGAAATCAGGGAAATACTTAGAACTTTTTTAAGTTGTGAGGAGTGGATGGCCCTTGATTAATTTAATTAATTACAAGATTAGCCCACACCTGTTTTGATGAATTACTCTGATTCCAGCAATACTGGTAAGTTGTTAAGGGATCACATTTGCCTTTAGAGTATTCAGCCGTTTAGTACCTGTTATGAGGGTTCAGGTGAGGTAATGATCGATGAATGGTAACCAGATACTTTGCACTTCGTAACAATATATATATATATATTGTAATATATATATATATTATATATTATATATAAATATATATATATATATAGATATATATATATATATATATATATATATATATATATATATATATATAGATAAATATATATATATATATATATATATATATATATATATATATATATTATATATATATATATATATATATATATATATATATATATATATAGATAAATATATATATATATATATATATATATATATATTATATAATATATATATATATATATATATATATATATATATATATATATATATATATATATATATAATCTATATATATATATATATATATATATATATATATATATATATGTATATATGTATATATGTATAATATTTATGTATATATATATAAATATATATATGACTGGTAAAAAAATGTTCTGTAAGAACAGAATTCCATCTTAATAAAAGGAGCCCATAAAAACACCAAAATATAGAGGGAAAAGTACTATATTTCAGAGACTGCAGTCTCCCTCTTCAGGTAGATGAATGAGAAAAGTTTACAGCCAATTTAGGTCACCCCTGCTGATAATCTTCCTTTAATCTTCCTTTATGTTGGTTGAATGAAAACCTTGTCGATCGTTTCTGAAATCCATGCTCCTTTTGAGATGTTCATTACCTGTCTCTCTTTTATTAAGGCCGATTCCATCATTTGACTCTTGTACCGGTGCAGTTTTGCTGCTATAAATTACACGTGACAAATTCAGTTTATTCTATGGTTATGTTCATTTATATGGTTGAAAATAGCCGAGTTCTGTTGTCCATGCCTAACTGACCGTTTGTGTTGTATTAATCTCTGGGGAAGTGATTTACCTGTAAATCCGATGTAAGATTTCTCACAGTCCTGGCATGGGATTTCGTATACCTCAGTGTCCTTGGGAGATGTCTTTTGTTGTACGTTAATCAGGGATTTGGCTAAGGTGTTTGGGTAAGTAAATGCAAAAGGGTTAGATTTTCCGAGGGTGTGGGTTACTCTCTTAATCGTGTCCAGGTGAGGAATTTTTATTTTATTGTTGGGTGTATCTCTGGTCTTGTCTTTATGGGGGTCGGTATAAAAATTATGTTTGCTTTGTGAATTGCTTTCTCAATTATATGGTCAGGATACTTTAAAGACGAAAGTTGCTTGCGAATTAGTTCAAATTCTTTTTCCAGGAATTCTGGGGAACAAATTCGTAAGGCTCTTAAGAACAGGTTGCTAGCTACACCTATCTTGGTAGTAATGTCGTGATAGCTAAAGTAGTGAATGTATGAAAGTGAGAATGTTGGTTTTCTGATATGGTAAATTTGTATTCTGTCGTGTCTCTGATTATTAAACATCAAGAAAAGGAATTTTTGGTGTCTGTTTTCCCATTCAACTTTAAATTTGATGCTGGGCACTAAGTGTGTTTAATTTCTAGAGGAATTCATTAAAATTGCCCCACCTATTACCCCAAAATGTTAGGATATCATCCAACATATCTCATCCACAGCATGTTTGGGTTTTATTGCATTTATTACTGTAGTTTTCAAAGTATTTCCATGTACAGATTGGCTAAAACACGACTTAAAGCACTACCCATACTACACCCAAATTTTTTTGCTTGTAGAATGATTCCCCGAATGAAAATATGTTATTAGATGCACATTAATTCAAACTAACTTTATTATTTTTGTCAAGCCCGCCAATGGGAATCATCTGATAGGGGATAATTTTTCCCTTTTATTAGATGGAATTTCTGTTGTAAACAGCACAGTTTTACCAGTCATATATATATATATATATATATATATATATATATATATATATATATATATATATATATATATATATATATATATATATATATATATATATATATATATATATATATAATATATATATATATATAATATATATATATATATATATATATATATATATATATATATATATATATATATATATATATATATATATATATATATATATATATATATATATATATATATATATATATATATATATTATATAATATATATATAATCTATATATATATATATATATATATATATATATATATATATAGTATATAATATATATATATATATATATATATATTATAATAACCCTCATATCATTATGTAGCAATTCTAATTACACACCTATTATTGTGTATGATGTTAGCGCCATCTATTGATTGCTGATCGTAGCGGACAGCATGGATGAAATTACCTCTTGTTTTTAATGTATGTAATCCTTGGAAATGTTTACTTCCAAGCTCTGTCAAGTTAATACTTTTGAGTTCGTTATCCGGTGGCTTACGATTCACTTGTTTCTAGTAGTTATTAAGTGGTTATTTGTTATTATTTTGTTATTATATATATTCAGACGTGATTTAAAATAAGTAAAGTCTTTGTTTAATTTTAACTTTAGTTTGATAATTCACTTAACATATCTACTATAAATGCATGAAGTGTTGCCCTCATTACTGAGAATTGATGAATAGTCAAGTGGAAAGCTGAGGTTGTGACAAATTGGGGGCCTGTCCGGGATCTACTTACGTTTGTGTTGCGCTTACGCTCGATCTTGACGGATTGTGAAATTCATTTTGTTGTTTCTATGTGATGATGGACAACATGAGTGTAGTGTATTAGTGATATTTTGCGAGTTATAACACAGACCACCACCGGATAGTGTTCTCCAGCACTCTCACACTTTCACTTAGAGAATGTCGTGTTGCAACACGTCATCTTAAGCATACATCGAGATTTTGGAGGACGTGCTGGCAGGGTAATGGCAGCCTAGAATTCGTCATTCTTTTAACCCTCGACTCTGTTGACTACCATCGCTTAGCGATATCTTCATAGTCGCCCCAACTTCTCGAGGTGCTTCGAGGCATTCAAAACCTCATCATAAGGGATTGAAAGATTCCTTCCTTAGGAACCTCTGTTCCTCTTACTCAGGGTACGACCTTCGCTCTTTAAAGGATTTCAGATTCATATTGTTACGACTACGTTGTCAAGAACTTCGTTCTACCTCGATGGATACTTAAAGGTTTATTCCTTGTTCAGGTAACTGTTGGTACTTCCAATTATTTACTTCATTAAGAATATTTCATTCAAGATTGTTAGTGGTTGTGCATTATTGGTGAACTTAAGTTTTCTGATTGGCATGGATTATTAAAGGCTCGTTCATTTAAGTGAATTTCTGAACATTGTAGGACTTAAGGATTAAGGAAACTCCTGTGGTTTGTGGGTGCTTTCGCACCATAAATCCATGAATGACTTAACGTTTTCAAGTTGTATAGCTTGTGTATGGTAATATAATTTCCAGTGATATTTTCCATTTAATAGTATTGGAGAGATGCCTTTTGATCTTGAGAAATTTTTAGGTGCACCCAGGGAGCACTTGAAAATACACTACAGGAAGCTAAGAAGGACCAGCTTCGCCAAATAGCTGTAAGGGCAAGAATATCTGTAGGTCATGCTGTGGTGAAAGCTGAACTATTGGGAAAGATTTTAGATTTCTTGATAAATAGTGGTAACATAACTGAAGAGGAGGCTCTTCTCTTAAGGCCTCTAACACTTGAACGAGGTGCTGCTCGTACAGCTACTACAATTGAAGACCCAGAGATAGTGAAATTGAAACTTCAACTTGAACTGCAGCAGCAAACAGTAGAAGCTGCAAATGCCGCAGCAGCAGCTGAACAAAAAAAGGTTGAAGCTGCAAGCTTAATTGTAGAAACTGAGCAAAGAAGACTTGAACTAGAACGCAAAGAAAAAGTTCTGTTGGAAAGGGAACTATCAGCCATAAGAATAGAAGAAAGGTTGGTAGAAAAACAGCTACCTGATGCTTTTGACCATAGTAAAGCACGCAAACTCCTGCCTGTCTTTGATGAAAAAGATCCTGAAGTATTTTTCATTACTTTTGAAAACACTGCAACGTCTCTCAACTGGCCTAGAGACCAATATGTTCTCTTAATCAGAAACTCCTTCAAAGGAAAAGCTGCATATGTGGCAGCACAACTTGTCCAAGAAAGGGATTATGAAGTCTTTAAAACTGCCATATTGGATGCTTATAGTGTTACAGCAGAAGGGTATAGACAAATCTTCAGACAAACTTTGAAGAACCAAGCTCAAACCTATCTCGAGTTTTTCACACTAAAGTTGAAGCAGTTTAATAAATGGATAGATAAGGAACAAATAACTACTTTAGAACAATTAAAGAATTTGATGGTTTTAGAAGAATTCCTGAGGCGTATTCCAGCTAATGTGTCAATGTTTATTAGAGAAAAACAAGAAAAAGATGGAAAAAGGGCTGCCCTATTAGCTGATGATTACCATCTCATTCATAAACTTAAACCACATTCGTCCTCTCCTTCATCTGCCCCCCAGGTTTGTACTTTTTGTAAGAAAGAAGGTCATCATATTAAAAACTGTCCTAGTCCCAAATGCAAAGTATCTCATGGTAAGGTGTCTCCTAATCCTTTTTCACAAGGACCCAAATCAGGGAATACAGCAAATAAAACGACACTTCACTGTGCTCAACCTTTATCAGACTTTAAAGCATTTACATATCCTGGTAAAGTAAATGATATTCCAGTGCAAATTTTGAGAGATACAGGGTCATCTCAAACTATCATTAGCTCAAAGTTAAAAGATTTAGCTAAACCAACAGATCAATATGTAACTGTGTCAGATTTGACTTGTCAAAAGGTTTTACCTATTGTACAGATTTCTCTTGATTGTCGTTATTTTAAAGGTTCAACTAATGTCGCCTTGTTGGATTCTGACCTGCCTTGCAAGAACATAGACATGATACTTGGTAAATGACTTGGCTCAAACTAACAGTACTCCTAGTCTTATCATTACTCAGCCTGAAGTAGTGATCGAAAAAGCTTGCAAAGAGTTTTCTCCTGTGGTATAGCTTCCCTGCCAAGTAGTCACCAGGTCTACAACCTCAACTTCTAGAGACACTGAACACACAGCTTATCACCCTCAGACTAATGGAGCCCTCGAACGGGTACACCAGACCATTAAAAGCCTCCTGCGCAAGTACATTTGTGAAACTGGACGAGACTGGGATGAAGACCTGGATCTGCTAATGTATGTACTTAGGAGTACATCTAATGAGACGACTGGAATTTCTTCCTTCGAGATGATGTTTGGCCGTAGACCTAGGACAAACCTTAGTATGGTGAAAGAAAACATCCTAAGAGGTACTTACAAAGACCAGAAATATCTTGGTCATCTTCCTAAGGTGGAAAGGGAAGAATTAGAGGCTGTTCTGAAGTCATATCCTGCAATATGTTCAGACACTCCTGGTTGCTGTACCTTGGTGAAACATGATGTTGTGCTAGAACCAAACACCAATCCCGTTCATCAACCTTTTTATCGGGTGTCCCATCGTTTATTACCAGCCTTGAAGGCTGAAGTTGAGTATTTACTAAAACTAGATTTGGCTGCACCAAGTAAGTCTCCCTGGGCATCGCCTTGTATTTTAGTAAAAAAGCCTAACAATTCCTATCGTATGTGTACGGATTATAGGAAGGTTAATTCTGTAACAGTCAAGGATGCTTATCCATTACCTAGAATTGCAGATATTATTGACTCGGTGAGTAATTCTAAATACCTTACCCAGATTGATCTCTTGAAGGGTTATTATCAAATTAAATTAACAGATAGGGCAAAAGAGATATCAGCCTTTATAACACCTTTTGGTCTCTTTGAATACAAAGTTTTGCCATTTGGGATGACTAATGGTCCAGCTACATTCCAAAGGATGGTCCATGAAGTTACACGTGGTTTGGAGGGTGTGTATGTCTATTTGGATGACATCGTAACTGCTAGTAACTCCTGGGATGAACACCTCAAGATCTTGAAAGAACTATTCAAAAGACTCCTGAAAGCTAACCTCATTATTAATTTAGCCAAGAGTTCATTTGGTAAGGCAATAGTTACATACCTAGGACATGTCATTGGTAGTGGCTCCATATTAACCAAGGATACTAATGTAAAGGCTATAACTACCTTTCCCACTCCTAGTGATAAAAAAGAACTCAAAACTTTCTTAGGTATGGTGTCATATTATTCAAAGTTTTGTCCTAATTTTGCCATCATAACTTCTCCTCTACATGCCTTGACATCTAGCAAAGTAAGGTTTCACTGGACACTGGATCACGACAAGGCCTTCCAGCAGCTAAAGTTATTCATGATTTCATCTCCTTTGTTGCAAGCTCCTAATCTTGCTAAACCTTTTTTTTATACAGGTTGATGCTTGTAATACTGGATTTGGTGGTGTCCTACTGCAAGAAATCAATGGGACCAGTACTTTTCCTCCTTTGTTGGAATACCTGCTGCCAGTATCTTATTACTCGGGAGCATTCAAAGGCACTCAACTAGGATGGCCTACCATCGAGAAAAAATTATATAGACTTGTAGCAACAGTCCTTCATTTTCGTCCATATCTGGAAGGTGCTGCACCCGTCGTCATTTACACCGACCACAAACCCTTTACCTTCCTCGAAAGGGCCAAGCTTAACAACAAGAAACTTCTTCGATGGTCATACATATTGTCTTCCTACAACATTGAGATCCACAGCATTCGAGGATCAAACAACACCATCGTCGACGCATTATCACGTCTTAGACAGAAAACCACTTTAATTCACTAAATTTGTCAATTGTCATAGTAATTTCATTCCTAACAGGGGGGAACTATAATAACCCTCCTATCATTATGTAGCAATTCTAATTACACGCCTATTATTGTGTATGATGGTAGCGCTATCTATAGATTGCTGATCGTAGCGGACAGCATGGATGAAATTACCTCTTGTTTTTAATGTATGTAATCCTTGGAAATGTTTACTTCCAAGCTCTGTCAAGTTAATACTTTTGAGTTCGTTATCCGGTGGCTTATGATTCACTTGTTTCTAGTAGTTATTAAGTGGTTATTTGTTATTATTTTGTTATTATATATTCAGACGTGATTTAAGATAAGTAAAGTCTTTGTTTAATTTTAACTCTAGTTTGATAATTCATCTAACATATCTACTATACCTACATGAAGTGTTGCCCTCATTACTGAGAATTGATGAATAGTCAAGTGGAAAGCTGAAGTTGTGACAATATATATATATATATATATATATATATATATATATATATATATATATATATATATATATATATATACCAGTGAAGGGCATCGCCACCCACCCCCCACCCCCCAGCTTTAATATTTGGCATGCGTTTTCAACCATAGCGTAAGGCGAACTGGTTACACTCAGTCTCTCCCCCCCCCCCCCCCCCCCCCCCCCCCCCCCCCACCCTCTCTCTCTCTCAAGGCGGTCACTGGCATAGCCCCTCCTCTCTCTCTCTCTCTCTCTCTCTTCTCTCTCTCTCTCTCTCTCTCTCTCTCTCCATTTCCTCAGGTCATCAAATTAGAGTCGGAGTTACACAAAATATATACGTTTTATTCAAAGTAAATTACTACGTGAATAATTCAAGTTCTTACATGATAATTAATGGAATGATAATAGTTCAAGTCTCACAGACAACCAACTCAGATAACCCCCGGGTATTTAAATGTCTTAATCAATAATTAGTCACACCAATTATCCCTTCTCCAAAACACAGTCCCCACACTAGGACACTCGGTCCCCTCACTAGGACACTCGGTCCCTTCACTACAACCGCCTGTTTAAAAGGCAGAACACACTAGTGAGCACACACAGTTGTAAAGACAAAGTCAAAAGATTAAATGAAATAGAACATCTTTACAAAATGTCAAACAGACAACAAGCCATCCCTTTGGCTAAATTATAATAACTCACCCATTGCAGCCTGGAACGTCAACACTTTAACAAATATAACTTCGCAGAGCTATCCCAGCATTCTGCCTTTTCTCCTGTAGCTGTCTCCTTAGTTCTTGGCTAAACATGCTATTATGAATGGACATAGTTCGTACACGTACACACAAATTCACACTCTTCGTCAACGAGCCAATTAACTGGTCATGTTGAACAAGCCCTTACGAACTCACATACCCACAGAACGAACACTGACCTGCTTAAGTAAGTATCTTCGTATCACACCATCCCAGAAATGATTTATCAGCTTTCTCTAGGTGTCGCTCGGACTCTGTCTCCATGGGAAGTTAGAAATTATTAGTCTGCACATCACATTATAATGGTACATTAAACATATTATTAATCATAGCCCTCTTTTGTCTAACATATATAGTATATATATATATATATATATATATATATATATATATATATATATATATATATATATATATATATATGCATATATATATACATATATATATATATATATATATATATATATATATATATATATATTATATATATATATATATATATATATATATATATATATATATATATATATATATATATATATATATATATATATATATATATATATATATATATATATATATATATATATATATATATATATATATATATTATATATATATATATATATATATATATATATACATATATGTGTGTGATATATATTACATATATACACGTATAAATCCTAAACTAAAAATACACGGGTTTTTAATCTTTTAAACGAGAAATATGAAGTATCCCTTGCCACACTGGAGACAATAAGAGCATCCTCCTCCTATCACCTAAAAAAAAAAAAAAAGAATTACTTTACTCAAACATTCCTCGAGTACTTTATGGAAAACTGAAGCCTTGCAATTAAGGTATAAATTGCGGAATTTTCATCCTGCAATAAAAGCAATTCAGCACTGACAGATAAGAAAAAAAATACCCGTCGTAAACAGGCATCGCTTTGATCAATATCAATAGCTTTAGATAGTTTCCAAATAACGAATACCATTTTCTTGTGTACAGAAGAGATGTACGAGTATAATAGATTTCAGGCATTAACAGACAACTCCAACCCGGCACCCACCCATCAAAAAAACCCCTGCGACGTAAACAGTTCAGGGCGATATAGGAAATGCAAATAAGTATTTTTTTCCATGAAAAATATCAGCACCATTGCAAGAGAAAGAGTGGTTATTATCTGTTTAGCATTCATTGCAAGGAATAGATCCAATTTACCAGAACGTTACATTTTGCAATGCAAGCGTAGGATATCCTTAGATAAAAGAGGCGGACAAATGCAACGAATTTAAAACTGAAAAGAAGGTTAATAGCGGTCTTAAAAAATAACTACGTTAACTTAATACAATTTGTTCAAAGATTTTAAAGACTTCAGAGGCTTAGAGGAATTACAGGATCTTGAAACATATTCAGTGCAAGGGGTCAGTCAGAACAATGGGATTCATTGGTACAATAAAATGTTAACCCTTAGTGACGCTTATAACTTTTCCTTCTTAATATACTCAAGGTAAATAAAATATATGCATATGCATACATACATGCATACATACACACAGGCACACACAGACAAACACACACACACACACACACACACATATATATATATATATATATTACACATATCCACAGGTGAAAAATAAGAGACGGAGTGAGGGTCCTGACCGGTTTCGACTTTATTTCCAAGCCATTTACGAAGGACTGTTACATAGTATTAGAAACAATATATACGAATATACTACAGACACAGTACGCTGTCTCTTATTTTTCTCCTGTGGAATATGTGTTATAAATGAATCACTTGCTAAGGTGATTGTAATCTTTTTATATATATATATATATATATATATATATATATATATATATATATATATATATATATATATATATATATATATATATATAATATATATATATACATATCAGGGTTGATGTTGTCTCCAAACTAATGAATACTTTAGCGCGAGAAAGTATTTGAGGTGAGAGACGAGCATAAACCTTTTAGCCTCTCGCAAGGCGGTGGGTGTGGTATAGCTTCCCAAGACGTTCCTGGATTTTAATGTACATGCGTTCGCGCCCACAAAGTACAGGTAAATCTAATTACCTCGAGTTGAAAAAATTCCCCTTCGGTTAAGCATATATGAAAATATATTAATTCCGAGGTTAGAGCGAATTAGATATTAAAGGACATTGTAGCTCGATATATGTATATGAATCACGGTAATGTGATATGACTTATGTAAATGCTACGTGTTGTCAAAAGCGCTACTTTACACTACCGGAGTCGAGGCGGGTTGATGTTGTCTCCAAACCAACGAATACTTCAGGCGCGAGAAAGTATTTGAGAGGGTGAGAGACAGCATAAACCTTTTAAGCCTCTCGCGGTGGTGGGGTGGTATAACTTCCCTGACGTTCCTGGATTTTAATGTACCTGCGTTCGCGCCCCAAGTACAGGTAAATCTATTATCGAGAAAAAATTCCCCCGTCGGTTAAGCATATATGAAAATATATTAATTCCGAGGTAGAAGCGAATTAGATATTAAAGGACATTGTAGCTCGATATATGTATATGAAATCACGGTAATGTGATATGACTTATGTAAAATGCTACGTGTTGTCAAAAGCGCTACTTACACTACCGGAGTCGAGGCGGTTGATGTTGTCTCCAAACCAACGGATACTTCAGAGCAAGAAAAGTATTTGAGGTGAGAGACAGCATAAACCTTTTAAAGCCTCTCGCGTGTGGGGTGGTATAGCTTCCCTGACGTTCCTGGATTTTAATGTACCTGCGTTTCGCGCCCAAGTACAGGTAAATCTATTATCGAGAAAAAATTCCCCGCTCGGTTAAGCATATAGAAACAATATATTATTCCGAGGTAGAGCGGAATATATATTAAAGGACATTGTAGCTCGATATATGTATATGAATCACGGTAATGTGATATGACTTATGTAAATGTACGTGTTGTCAAAAGCGCACTTACACTACCGGAGTCGAGGCGGGTTGATGTTGTCTCCAAACCAACGAATACTTCAGAGCAAGAAAGTATTTGAGGTGAGAGACAGCATAAACCTTTTAAGCCTCTCGCGGTGGTGGGGTGGTAGCTTCCCTGACGTTCCGGATTTTAATGTACCTGCGTTCGCGCCCAAAGTACAGGTATATATTATCGAAGAAAAAATTCCCTTCGGTTAAGCATATATGAAATATCTAAATCCTCCGAGGTAGAGCGAATTAGATATTAAAGGACATTGTAGCTCGATAGATATATATATATATATATCTATATATATATATATATATATATATATATATATAATATGATATATATATATATATATATATATATATATTATATATATAAAGAATGATAATATAATAATGAGACATTGTTGTATGTCACGTACTTTGACATTCCTTAGAAATTGGGGAGTCATCATTTTAACTTCCATGGAAACAGAGAGTCCGAGCGTCAGCTTAAGAATGCTGATAAGTCTTGTTGGGTGGCGTGATGTCAAAGTTTCTACCTAAGCAAGTCAACGTTCGTCCTGTAGGTATGGTCGTTCAAGAGAAGTGACTTTGAAACCAGTATAGAGTGGTTATAGGGCGTGGACGAAGGGTGTGAATTCGTGTGTCCATTGAGCCTCTTTCGTTCATAATGGCAGGTAATTAGCTAGAGGGATGGAGATGGTTGCCTTGGAGAGAAAGAGTGGGATAGCTCTGCGAACGTTATATATTTATTCTGTGTAGTGAGATTCTGTCTGAGATGAGTAAGAATTACTGTGCTTTAGCCAAAGATGTCGCTTGACTGTATTTTTGATATTTTGTAAAGATGTTCTATTTCATTTAATCTTTTGACTTTGTCTTTACAATTGTGTGTGCTCATTAGTGTGTTCCTCCTGTCTTTTAACAGGCGGATCTAGTGGAGGGAACTGTGTTCTAGTGGAAGGAACCGTGTTCTAGTGGAGGGAACTATATTTTGGAGAAGAGATAAATGGTGTGACTAATTACTGATTAAGACTGTTAAATACCGGGGTTATCTGAGTTAATTGAACTTTGAGTTATCATTCCATTTAATTATCCTGTAAAAATCTGAGTTATTCAACTAGTACTTTGCTTTGAATAAACATATATTTTTGTAGTTCCGACTCTGATTTGACGACCTAATGAAATGGTGTAGAGAGAGAGAGAGAGAGAGAGAGAGAGAGAGAGAGAGAGAGAGAGAGATTGCCAGACGAAAGAGAGAGAGAGAGAGAGAGAGAGAGAGGTTGCCAGACGAAAGAGAGAGAGAGAGAGAGAGAGAGAGAGGCGGGGGGAGGAGAAAGTGTTACCAAACTCAGTTTGTTATGCCTTTTGTTAGATTAATAACAGCTTAAAAAATGCTGTTTCCGGAGAGACTGATTGTTATAGTGGGTTAGGATGTCATTAATAAGCGTCGGCCATAAGAGTTATGGAGTCGTAGTTATGGTACTGAGCGAAAGGAATTCTATTAGAGTCATCAAATTTGCCCATGGTGATGCCTCGAAGGAGTCGGGCGGGCAGTCAGTTAGAACTGAGATTCTGTGAGTGCGGTCCCCGAGACGTTCGGGTGTGTGTGCGTTGGCGTGTTTTTTTCTCTCTCACTCGGTTTTGCAGTCGGGTTTCTCTCCATTGAAGGGGTAAGTGTTATGATGAGTTTTTTTTGAGGCCCTGGGGTTTTTTAACTTTGTGTGTGAAAAATTTTAAAGAGGCAGTTTAGATTACAATAGATTTCTCTCAAAGTAGCAGAAAGTGATAAGTTTGATCTTAGCACATGTTTAGAAGACACATTTGTCTTTGTTTTAATACATACGTGTGTGTATGAATAGTTTTCATACATACAGCTCAGTTCTTGGGGTTGCTTGAATTGTATTCTTTGCCTCTCGGAGACAGCAGCCGTTCATACATACGCAGTCAGTGCAATTTTTGCTGAGAGAAAGAGGGGTATTGCAAGGGGCGAGTAGTGGTCCTCCTTGGGGCGAATGTTTGCCGGGGAGGGTGAAGCTCTCTTTTCTTTTTTTTAGTGGGGGGTGAATTTCTTCTTTTTTTTCTTTGTGTCGGGGCAGTGGGGGGTGAGTCTGGCCGTGAATAAGGAAATTTCAATGCCAGGGAATCAGCTGATAACCACGGGGTGATGATGTGAGATGCCCGTAGGCTTTTTTTAGAAAGATTTTTTTTCTCTTGAGTGAAGAGAAAATGGAATGTGGTGCAAGTTTCCTTATGCTTTGTAGAATGCTTTTACGCAATATTAGAGGGCATAATTATAAATGGGGACACAGAGATTATTTTTTTTTAATGGAGATTTGATTGGTGTTGTGGAGGTTACTTTAAAATGGTGCTGAGTGGTGGTGAATGGTGATGCCATTGGTGATGATTGCCGAGTGGTGATGATTGGTGATGACTGGTGTTGTCAGGTGGTGTTGCCATTGGTGGTGAATGGGTGCCTCGTGTTGCTAAATGATGATGATACCCGGGAGTGGTAATGGGGTTGTGTATGGCTGGTGTTGAGTGGTAATTATTTTGGAATTATGGAGTGGTGGCAATAATGATAAATATTGGGGTGTGCAATAATTAAAATTGCCCTTAACTTGAGATTAAATTTTTAACAGGGAAATTTTCTTATTATCATTTAATTAAATTGAGATATTTTACGGACAGGGTACGGGGGAGGTACTTAAGTAGAATTATCATTACTTGAGATATTTTTGGGGATTCTGTCGGAGTCATGGTGTTAATAATTATTTTGGAGATGTGCCAATGATTTTATGGGTGGTGATATCAATTATTGGTGGATTTTGGTGAATTTGATGATAGCAATTTTGGTGATACTAGCGAGTACTGATAGTTGATGATTTTGATACTTAATACTGGTGAATGGCCGAGTGCTAATATTGGGCGAGTACTGATATTTACTAATATTTGATGATACTTCTGATACTGGCGAATTCTGATACTGATAATTCAAATATTGGTGTAATTTTTTTTTTATAGTAACATGGGTGTTGTAATGATATTAAGGGTGGTGATGTTTTTTTTGTGAATGTTGGAGGAACTAACGACACATTTTTTTTTTTTTTTTTTTTATGAATTCAGCAGATTATTGCTTGAAGTCTACGTGAGTCACAAATGTTACAAGTGTCGCAGGAAAGTTTTTTTTATCATGGGCGAGTTTGAATTATTCTTCTCTCCTGTTTGAGAGAGAAAGAGAGAGAGGGGGGGGGGGAGTTATTGTCAGTGTCTGAGAGAGAAAGAGAGAGAGAGCGAGAGAGGGGGAGGAGAAAGTGTTACCAAACGTAGTTTGCCTACCGCTTTTGGCTTAACGCTTACCAATATGAAAATACGAGAAATTATCGCGTATCATATATATATATATATGTATATATATATACATATATATATATATATATATATATATATTATATATGTGTGTATATATATATACATATATATATATATATATATATAATAATATATATATATATGTATATTATATATATATACATATAAAGAGAGAGAGAGAGAGAGAGAGAAGAGAGAGAGAGAGAGAGAGAGAGAGAGAGAGAGAGATTAAATATGCCAGAGAATCCATACGCATGTCTGTTTTTATCATTCAAGGAGACTTGTTCGGGAAGGAAGAAAGGGAATATCTTATATTTTACGCCAAATAGACGTGTATCACTTTTGAAACCGTGCAAAAATGTCTGACAGTTATATGGCAATACTTATATATGTATGTGTATTATGTATGTATCTTTAACTTTTTTTTTGTTCGGGATGAAATCAACGCATCCTATTTTTTTGTCTGTCATATTGAAATCAAATCACGCGCTTTCGATAATTAGTAATTAAATCTAAATTAACTTTCACTGTTGTCTTAAAAAACAAGAGGTACCTATCATAGCCTTTTGAATCTTTATAATAAAAACATTTCACCAAGAATTCCAGTAAAGTATCGGCTAATTTTGCAGTTATCGTTAGTATTTATAGTGTTTAGTGTTTCTTAGTCTACCCGTGTTTTTGTCGCATAATTTAACTATATTATAAATACATAATTATATACACATATATATTATATAAATATATATAAACAAATACATACATACATATATTTATATATATATTTATATATTTTACCTATTTTTCTGAAGAAAAAA
>NC_061102.1:1067158-1084658 GCF_015104395.2 Macrobrachium nipponense | reverse complement strand
GGCGATGAAATATTCCTCCCACAATTATGCAAATCACTCAAGCCCTGTCTGCTTCAGAATATAAGCTCTATGAGAGGAAAGCATGTATGTCTATATATACTATATATATATATATATTATTATTAATATATAAATATTTAGATTGTATATATATATATAATATATAGTATATGTATATATATATATATATATATATAAAATATATTATATATATATAATATATATATACAATTAAAGGAGCCCATAAAAAACGCCAAAATATAGAAAGTAAGTGACTACTTATTTCAGCCGACTGCTGTCTTTCTCTTCAGGTAGGTAATGAAGAGAGAGAGAGACAGCAGTCCCTGAAATATAGTACTTACTTATTATATTTTGGCATTTTTATGGGCTCCTCTTATTAGATGGAATTCTGTTGTAACAGAACATTGTTACCAGTCATATATATATATATATATATATATATATATATATATATATATATATATATATATATATATATATATATATATACCTATATATATATATATATATATATATATGTATATATATATATATATATATATATATATATATATATATATATATATATATATATATATACACACACGTATAAAAACCTAAACGAAATACACTGGTTTTTAATCTTTTAAACGAAAAATATGAAGTATCCCTCGCCACACTGAAGACAATAAAAGTATCCTCCTCCTATCACTCAATAACTAAAAAAAAAAAGAAAAAAGTTAAAAAAACAGAGAAAAGGAATTACTTCACCCAAACATTCCTCGACTACTTTATGGAAAACTGAAGCCTAGCAATTAAGGTCCAGATTGGGGAATTTTCATCCTGCAATAAAAGCAATTTAGTACTGACAGACAAAAAAAAAATCCTGTTGTAAATAGGCATCTTTTTGATCGATATTAATAGCTTTAGATAGTTTCCAAATAAGGAATATCATTTTCTTGTCTGTATAGAAGAGATGTATAGTAGATTTCAGACATTAACAGACAACCCCAACCCGGCCCCCAACGCCCCAAAAAACCTGCAACGTAAACAAGCATCGTTTTTTATCAACATTATTAGCTTTAAAAGAATACTATAGCAGAGGAAAAGACCCCGTATAGACTCCACTTTTTTATCCCCGTCCCCCGCCCCCCCAAAAGGGGCGGGGTGGGGCTTAATCCCCTCCCTCCCCCCCCCCCCTCCTGATAAGCTCATGTACGTATGTGAGGCCCTAAAAAAAAAGGGGCGGGGCAACCCCCCAAAACCCCCAAAGGGACGTGGCCACCCTGACCCCATATAGACTCACTATTCTGGGCGTGGCCACCCTGGACTATAAGACTCCATATTCTGAGGCGTGGCCAAACCCTTGATCCCCAAATGACTCCATTTGTATTATAAGCTCATGTACGTACATAAGCTCATATTGGGGGGCGTTGCCACCCCTGACCCCAAATTGACTCCATTTGTATTATAAGCTCATGTACGTACATGAGCTCAAATTACGGGGCGTGGCCCCTCCTGACCCCAAATAGACTCCACTTGTCTTCTAAGCTGATATACGTAGATGAGGTGTAAAAGGGGGTGTGGCCACCCTTGACCCCAAATCGACTCCACATTATTGATGAGCTCATGTACGTACATGAGGTCGAAAAGGGGGGTGGGGGCGTGGCCACCTGTAACTCCACGGGAATAAAACCAACATTTCAACCACCCACCACCGACCCCAAATTGAGTCCACTGTTCTACCCCTGTGACGCCACGTAACTCTACGGGAAACCCATCATTTCAACCTCCGACCCCAAATTGACTCCACCTTTCCTATCCTCCGTGACGTCACGTAACTCTAAGGGAATAAAACCAATATTTCACCCCCCACCACTGACCCTAAACTGACTCCACCTTTCCCACCCCCCGTGACGTCACGTAACTCTTCGGGAATAAAACCACCATTTCATCCCCCGACCCCAAATTGACTCCACCTTTCCTACCCATTGTGACGTCACGTAACTCTACGGGAATAAAACCACATTTCAACCCCCCACCCCAAATTGACTCCACTTTTCTACCTCCTGTGACGTCACATAACTCTTCGGGAATAAAACCACCATTTCAACCCCCGATCCCAAATTGACTCCACCTTTCCTATCCCCCATGACATCACGTAACTCTACGGGAATAAAACCACCATTCCAACCCCCCACCCCAAATTGACCGCATTTTCCTATCCCCCACCCGTGACGTCACGTAACTCTACGGGAAACCCATCATTTCAACCCCCAACCCCAAATCGACTCCACCCTTATGCCCCCGTGACGTCACGTAACTCTACGGGAAGAAAACCACCCCACCCCGACCCCAAATAGACTCAGCTCACTGCTTTTTTGCGACTCATGTCCCCTTTAATTGTTTTCAACGTAACCGGGACGTTTACCTCCTCCTCCTCCTATAAAATCTCTAAATTTATATATGCACATTGCGAATATAGCCTCTATCGACTTCTCTCTCTCTCTCTCTTCTCTCTCTCTCTCTCTCTCTCTTTCTCTCTCTCTCTCTTTCTCTCTCTCTCTCTCTTCTCTCTCTCTCTCTCTCTCTCTCTCCCTCTCTTTCTGAGCCGTTACATTTTGTTTTATATATATATAAACACAGCTGCTTAGATATTTGGAGTATCATGATAAAAGTATATTTGGCAACTGACTTCAACCTCATGTGAGACATATATTTATCAATTTGATATCTCCCCCAATAACCGACAGGGACAATGTTATCTGATGATGAATCACGCACACACACAAGATGAAACGAGACCTTATCGCCATATTTTCCAAGCTGACTTCACCCTCACGTGAAATTTTATTTATCATAGAATTTGAGTCATAATTTCCATGCCGAACTATACCTACACAAGGACAAAGGCACATATTTCAATTTTGTTTATTTATTAATACCGAGTTTGAAAGAGGTTAAATGAAAAATCAAATGACAGACGGAATTGTCATTTTATATTTGTAACCAATGCTAATACAGGGGAATGAATTAATATTCCATACAAATACATAATTAGAAAAAAAATTGTACAAACACAAACGCAATAATATACACATTCGCTTTTTCAAAAACAATACTTCAACAAAACACACGACTACTATATATTTTCTAACCTGTTCCTTCACATCGCAGCCCTAGTATATGCCACATACATCTCCAGCACTTTCCCGACCGTGTATCAAAGACAACGTTTCATCTAACACCTCCAGGCTTTTAAATTTAGCTAACAAGTTTTTCATATATAAATCTTCCACGCACCTTTCCTCCAACAGGGATATTTTCTTTTTCATTATAGCCACGCAACATATTTTGCTCATTTCATCACTGAATGTAGCTAACACAGGAAAATATTGATTCAACCAAGTCGTATTAACCCGCCCGCTTTGACCGATGCCAGCGGGAAAGATAACATATTTGACATAGTCATACGATGATTTAAATAATTCTTCCTTCTATTTCTTGACCGAAGAAAAAAAGTGATTGAACCTCATCTGTTTGCTATCTCTGCCCAAAAGATCGGTGTGATCTTCATCTTTGGAATAAGCCATGCTCTTTTGCGCATATTCATTATCTTCAATTGGGTAAATAAGGTAGCTATAGTGGGTAGACCAACTTCTTCGTCGTATTCCCAAGATGTGATATTTTCAGGTCTTTTCACAACGGCGGACCCTTCAATACCTCTATCACGAAGACAAGCATATGATGCACCAGTGCGAGAATATCGAAAACCTGCCAATTCGGCATACGGAAAACCTCGAATGACGTCCGCCACAACACCGTAATTCCTGCATGTCACACAGTTACAATTAGTGGCCACTACTAAACACATATTCCTCTTCCTGAACTTATTTTCGGACAAGTTCCCGAAAACTAACTTGCACGAGGAGGTCGATGAAGCCATGGCGAGAGTTCACGTCTTGATGTGACAATCCTTCAAGAGATAATGAGCTACGAAAGCCCTGCAACCCGAGCTCCCTCTATCACAATAACTGATTACAAACCAGTTGTGACGAAGCATCAAGTCTCTCTCACTCACAGCAATGATTCACACTAACACGAATAAACAAGTCTTATCATTCCCTCACGCCAAAGGTCATCCACACATATGACTCATTTTATCAAAATCAGTATCACTCCCAGGCATGATTCACGCTCACACGAATAAACAAGTCTTATCATTCCCTCATGCCAAAGGTCATCCACACATATGACTCATTTTATCAAAATCAGTATCACGTGACTAAACAGCTCCGGTATCATTGTTCCTAAAATGTTAATAAGCCACCCACGCATCCACCATGTTTCTGTTTCTTTTCTTCCACACACTCGCCATCTTGTTTTTTGCGTGTCCCGCCCTCACCTTCCAACCCCCTCCCCCTACCCCTCCTCCTCCTCCTCCTCCTCCTCCCTTTTTCCCCATATTTCACCACGTTTCGATTTGTTTTTTAATGGCTATATTCCTTAACATCCAATCTTTAACCCCTGCCATTTTTTCAATGAAGTAGTGATAATTCGAAATATTATCAACATGGGTTTTTTTATTCCCTTGAAATTCTCGAGCTATATCTAAAATATTATAACCTGCGAGTGGATGAGTTAAATCTTCTTCTTCATTCCAGTCAACTGTGTTAGAATCTTGCAAGTGCTTAACAAAAGCCGTAACGTATGACTTTTGCGGTTCTTTAAAAAATATTGGAATAATACCTGTTAAATCGGGATTGCTTTTTTTGTGAGTCATGTCCCCTTTAATTGTTTTCAACGTAATCGGGGTGTTTACCACCTCCCCTCCAATCACTGCACCTACACTTTCTATGGGAGTTGGAGGAGGACGAGGAGGTACCGTGAGCGATATAGCTGGCATAGACAGTTTTTGGATATTAAGAGGGATGTGTCCGCTACTACTAACAGCTGCCGTATCCAACTTGCCAGTACCCTCCAGGTTATTAATATCACCATCACAAACCCCTTTTCTATTCATTAACCTCTCATAGGTAATGGCAGGGATAACGTAAAACTCCTTCATTTTCAATTAAAAAGACTTCCTACCAAACTCGCAGCAATAGGCAATAACACAGATAGAATAGTCCCCCCTTTACGACTATTTAGTATATTTTTCTACTTAGATATGAACGTTGTTTTCAAGGACACAAGATGAATTTCTCGTCTACAATTTCTTAAGTGTTTAATAAACTTCTTATCTTGAGTTAGATTACCACAAAGAAAATTTCTAAAAATTTCCGAGAGAGTAGACCCCAAACCACCGTTTAAGATGGGAATGACTTTACTTCTTTCACTGGGTGATAAACCAGAGATGAATAAAATAAAATTTTTATTTTTACGTATTAAAGGTTGCTTATGGTTCATATCCGTACAATTTGAGATTCATCAACCCAGGAATTGAATTGACTCTAATAACCTTTCCAATGAATGTAATATCGAGTTTTATTATTTTTTCTCCTCCTTCCCAGAATAGTGATATCATACGTTTCTGGTAGATTTGGGGGAATTAATTCTTCACGATAAAATACGCCCTTTATTTCTTCACCCGCTAAATCTTCCAAGAAGTATATGACCAGATTTTGCATCGTATCCACTTTTTGGATTTTAAAAATTTCCAGAATATTTTGAATTGTATATCCCCTCCTAAAAATTGCGTTCCGACGCTCATCGGCAATACGTACAACGTCTCCAACATTCAAGAGTGAAATGGCTGGAGGATTAACTGCCCACCTAAAGTTTCAATTTGACTAAAATCACGATTTTTCATTGGAATATAATGTGAACAATTCAGGCTTATACTTCTACTAAACTTGCCCGAGTTATGAATATAACTGAAATAGATGAATGACATCCCGCTGTGAAGGCGTTAGTGACAAATTTATTATCACTAGCCTCCTCCGTCTCCCACTTTTCAGCGTAATCAAAGGGATTTAAAATGTCTTTGGATACTTTAAATTTGGGACCTATTGAGGGATGCGTTTCGAGGGGTGTTCAGATACCCCACAATATAAAATGTATTGGAAACACGTTTCATAGAGTTCAATGATTTTTTGACATAGGACGGACTTGCCACTGTCACTAAACCCCACGATGATAATACGAGTGGGATTAGCGAACGGGTCTAATAACTGCCCAGGGAAGGGACCTGTCGCGGCCATGATCTTAGCGCGTTCAAGACTATAGTTGTATACTTTACACGCTCCTTTTATATACAAGCCTTAATAATAATTAGGGTGAATGGAAGTTGATGGCAATAATATTTGTTTAATTTCCATAATGAAATATATACAGGTTTTTTCCTATAATAAATACAATGTACAGTAAAAATGCAACCTATAATAAAAATACAATATAAAAATTTAGGAATATAAAAAACCAACTGTGAATATGAATATATAATAATAAATACATTATATACAATATATTAAAATATATGAATATAGGATAAAATATATAGTAAAATACAAAACTATGACACCCGGTCAAGGTGTGATACGCCTCCATTTAACTGGAGGAGAGGGTGAAACCATTTCCCGTCGAGGAGAAGTCAAAGACGTCGAAGAGAGAGAGGAATTAACATTGTATATTTTACTATTCTCTCTTCGACGTTTTGAACATCCTTTCACCCGTGGGAAATGATGTGATGGATGTAGGGTCGGAGGAATAGGAGGAGTAGGAAGTCTCGAGGTGCTAGGAGCGGGAATATTTAAAATTGGAGAGATTGCCGCTACTGCTGGCACCACCACTGCCCTCTCTAGCTCCTCCTCCTCCCTCTCCCCCTCCTCCGTCATACCCTCATCCACCCCAGTGTCTGGATGTCCACACGCCAACGATTTTTAAGGTGTCACATAATATCTCTTGTCCTCTAAAGGACAGAGAGATACCATCCACTGGCTCGTATGACACATTGCACCTCCTACTCTTTGCAAATTGTGCACATGAGTATAAATAATCTCATTCTTTTCGATTACAGCTCGATACTGGTCATGCGGAATGGTCTTTTGCTGGCACCTTTGTACTCCTTTCAAGGCGTTACTACAACTAGTTTCCGTCAGATATGAATAAACTTTAGGTTTAACGCTGATAAATTCCCTCATGAGTTCAGCTCCCGTTTCAACCTTGTCTAACCCTAGTTACCCCTTACGTGACTCATCATACACTTCGTGAGTTTTGGGGAAATTACTCAAATCCATGTAGGGCTTGAGCACACCCTTCAGTTCTCGATTGAGCTTATCAGTCACGAGGGAAAAGATCAAGCTGTCAGTGTTGGTATAAAGAAGCTGAACTCGGTGTCCATACTGCTTTCGAAGAACGTCGTAATAGAACCGATACATCATATCCTTCGCCATGTCTAGTATACTGAAACCGATATAAATCAGGGATTCAGCCATAACAGACTCTTTGCAATGGTTCACAATGTACCTGTCATTACCTAGTTTTTCCAAAGACTTCTACGTGTGTTTAGACACATTCCTGAGGAGATAGGCTTCAAAGGTGGTGACAACAGTTCGGGTGGAATAATTCAATTAATTTTTAATAGTGACACCGAAAAGACCATTCATTATGATTTTGATGGTGTTCCTCTTGCCCGGATCAGTCTCATTAGCATGCCTTTCGGCATTCTCCAGAATATATTCCCTCAAATAAAAATCCTCTTTGAATTTGTACACTTTCCTTATTACATCAACTTCGAGACCGAGTCTTATCAATGTTTGTAATAAGGGAAGACAGATCAAGTGATTATGCATGGGTAAATGCATACCTGTCAACTTAACATTTTTCTTGGGTAGCTTCACCTTGAACCTATTCATTAGGTTTTTAATAAAGGGCAATAGATCCTGGTGAGTCACATTCATGTGATGAATGGCGAGAGGGAGATTGTCCGTCTGTAGAGCAACATCCCTACTAACTGGTTTGGTATCGAGCAAGATGAAATAACAGTATTCATCCTGTGAATCAATGGCGGTAATATCGCTAGCGACAAAACTTTCTAATTTGGCAGGGGAAAGTTCAGTTATTTCACCCAAGGGCATTTTGTATTTACTCATAACTGTGGGATACAAACTGGGAAATCAATGTATAATATATACAAATGAGGATCACCCACCCTAAAACTGGGACTACAAAAACTGCCGCGGATGTTTTTACAAATTAATTGATAGAGTTCATCATTCGAAATGAGGGGGGAGATGAATTTTAGAGGAATATAGGAAAGCATCGAGCGAGAGAGAGGTAGAAGTCAGGTAATGGGCGGGGTCTAGTCCAAATTGCGCCATGGCAACCTTCCTCCAAGCTAAATAAACGTCGGCTAATAATCCCACATCCATTAACAAACACAAAATGGTGTAATCTAGAAGATTGGCGCAATTAGCGGCGTTCCAAACCTTAACCATGTGTGCATAGTCCTCGCTGGAAAGGGTTTCCCCCGTAAGTTCTGAATCGAAACACTCTCGAGAAGGGATGCCGGGCTTTTGCAGGATATTGAAACCCGTCACATAATCATAAGGGTAGTACTGTTTACCCGTACCCAAAACTAATTGAGACAATCCAGAGAATACTGGGTTAACAACTTATGTACGATTTCGAGGGAACCTTTCTGTTTGATATGACTTGAGGCGAGACTAGAAAGGGTCCCTCTAATCATGTTGTTGCTATACACGAATCTCAGATTTCCTGATCTGGCCGAGGAAAATTTACTACCCTCGCGTTTCAGAATTTCAAAATCATGCTGAGCCCCCGCCTCTTTCAAGACCAGGGCGATGTCATATGACAAATTGTGTACGAACACTGTTAAAGTTGGCTCCTT
Organism: Macrobrachium nipponense; assembly: GCF_015104395.2. Taxonomy (NCBI): domain Eukaryota; kingdom Metazoa; phylum Arthropoda; class Malacostraca; order Decapoda; family Palaemonidae; genus Macrobrachium; species Macrobrachium nipponense. Next base: position 1,075,807 of record NC_061102.1, on the reverse strand, counting down.
AAATTGCATATTCAAATTACACTGTTGACACAGTGCACACACAAAGTTGTCCCGTGACTCAAAATGAGCGTGATGTCACATTTTCGTGACTCCAGCCTTGAATTCGACGTTACATCCTTCGCAATGAGTGCTCGCTTCAAACTTATGGGTGGATTCAGGAGTCATATGTAAAGGATACACACGCATTCGTTCACGCAATAACGCCCAGTCCTGGTTCATGTTCTGCAAACAATCATCAACGCATTTCTCTCCGTGACTTAGTCTATGGGTACAATATTCCCCTGTTCTACTGTCAACGATCACGTAGCAGTAAGTGAAAGCTTTCTGCCGAGATACTATTCTCAGATCATCCTCTCCGGTCTTCAGTTGAATATTATACGCCTCAAAATCCAGGAAGCCCATGTGCGAGATTGGGTGCAGAGCTTTAACTTTAGTAAACTATTCATATAGGTCGGGTTCTGGGTATTCGACAGTGGTTCGAGCGGTACAGGCCTGAGTGTGTGCCTCGCGGATGGTGGGACTAATAAACAAAGTCAAACAATTGTAACACATACCACCTGCGTGCTCAATCCCCCGCCCCTGCTTGAATCCGTGTCGGAACTTCTTCACGAACGCCAACATATCCTTAATCAACACGACGTGGTCGTCAGTGATCAATAACAACGTGACCAAATGAGGGCTTTGGGGGTTACCACCTTTCCTCGCCAGATGTACCGTCCAATGTTTTTTCCGCTGTTTCCCCATGACTAATTCACATAATTTATACAGATATATGTTGAGGTTATTCCCCTTTTCTAATGTTTTGAAAGAGTCATGGGTCAACGGCATAGCTGGCGAGTGTTTGATATTAAATTGTCCCCTCCCCATCCTCCTCATTAAGACACGAGGGAGGTTGTCAATATTTGTGGGAGGGTTGTCCCAGAGTACAACGTACGCTTCTAACGCTGTAATGACACAGTTGTACCCGGACTGAATATTGATAACCTGATCACTACCGCGGACTCCCTTGGGATACACCTTGAAGTTATTAATATTCACTAACTCACGCCGCGTGATATGAAGTTCAATCTTATCCAGCGAGGTCATACACCAACCCAAACCCTCAGTACGGTTGAGTCTCTCTTCCAAGTTATTAGCTATAAACTCAATAGCCTCCTCCAGGGAGTCATAGATCGAGTCAATCATAGTGAGGGTGGGTGGGGTACATACATAAAAAGCACTTTTTTCATTCACGTCGCCTAGCATCCTCAACATGGTGAAATAATACACCAAGTAGAGCAATAGCCGAGCGAATACCTCTTTCAAGGAAGTTACTGCGCACATCTTCACGTAATCGGGCTATGCTACTACTTAACTTTATTGCCACGTCAATGTGTGACCCTACTGCAGCCGCATAATGAATGGTACTCACTACCATGTTACCCTCCGTTCTTTCATCTAACGGGAAGTCTTCCGCGAAGGGATCTGTAAAGATCGTGTTAAATAAGCACCGGAGCGAACGTGTATTATAGTAATAATAATAATAATAATAATAATAATAATAATAATAATAATAATAATAATAACTGCAAAAACAACAATGATAATAATAATAATAATAATATTTTACCTGGCTCAGAGGGTGGTGAGGATGATTCATCATGGCGGCTAGAGGCTTGGACATTTTCTTTAATGACGTGGCAATCTGTGAGATAACAAATTCATGAATATGGCGTGACATAACATGAACGTGGAGGTTTTTATGTAACATATAATATAATAACCCGATGCCCCGTTGTTAGTTCATACAGTCTACATTCAACATGTGTAGCGATCACACCATATACGTGAATAGCAATGCATGTATAGGTACATTTCCAGAAAATCGGGCGTGTAAATTTACCCAATAAGGTTAGCCCGCCCCTATATTATTACCAAAAGGAGTGGAATATGAAGTGAGGCTAGTGGGAGTCATTCTCCCGAAATTATATTACGCTATTAAACCAGGAGACATTGATTTTACTATTCAATTTAATGCGATCTATAACGAGTCAGATGGGAAACGCGTTTATACGTATATTTGTAAGTCCATTTCGGGTTTGTTGGGTGGTGATATGAATGTCATGACTAGAGTGTTTAATACGGAAATTATTGAACAATTATCTGAATTTTACGGTGAGCCTATTCGCGGAGCTATCCGCAGGGATGGTTTATTCTCATGGAATGATGACACAAAGAGAATGAGCATTACACATATCGATGCAGGAGCGGCCAAAGTTGATATGATTAATTCAATTACGATTAAACTCAGTGCTAAAGCAGCTAATATGTTTGGTTTCAATGAAAAAGTCAAGTATTTAATATACAGTTCGGGTGCATTGAGACCTCATCACGGTAGAAATATATTCCATCAAGGCGTTGAATACGTTTACCTGTATTCGGGTATCATTCAACCTACCATCTTGGGTGATAAAATGGTTAATCTCTTAGACTATTTCACGTTAGGATGTGCATGTGGTAAAGGTCCGCATAATGCCATTTATAAACCTTTAAATACCATTGAAGTATTGGATTACATTACTATCGATGTCTCAGATCAGAACGGTGAAGAAATAATGTTTACTGAAAATGGGGCTGTATCATGCAGTCTGCATATAAGACCTAGATAAAACGCTATCGAACTTTTCTTATAAATACCACACGTGACATATACCCATCGTAGTATTTAACTGACATGGGTGGTGAACACACCATATATTTGAGCAATCTCGGCTGTTTAGATATGTATACCAAAAATACACCTTCGAAATTTGCCAATAGATTACCTACACCTATATTATTACCTAATCGGGTTGAATATGAAGTGGGTTTAGCTTCGATCATGTTCCCGTGGAGTTATCACGCTATATTATCCAAAGATGATTTATTCACTCGCGAATTTATTACAGTGTCATAAACGTGATAGGCATACATATTTGTATAGACCAAGCATAGCAATGTTAGCAGGGGATATGAAGAGACTTGTGAGAGCTCTTAATAAGGACGTGTATGATTATTTGAAAGTTTATTACGGTGATAATTTCATAAATTATTTTAATAGTAACGGTATATTTCATTGGGATGAAGATTTAAGGAGAATTACTATACCACATATTAAGAGAGAGAAATTGAGAACAGGGGACGTTAAAAGTATATACGTCAAATTTAGCGAAAAAGCCGCAAAATTATTAGTTTTTCATATTAATACCGGTTATGAAATATATGGTGGGCGTGAACTGAATGAACACGTTTCCCTTGATTCTCTACCTGATAATTGTGGGGTAGATTATATATATGTGTACGGATATAGTTCAACCGACGATTTTTGGCGGAGACTAGTAAATATATTGGACTGTTTTACTTTAGCAAGTGGTAGAGGAAAAGGAATACATAATACAGTCTACAAATTGTTGAACACGAACATCTTGGATCAGATTTCCATTCTTATCACGGATCAAAATGGACACCTTTTACATTTCACACTAAGACTCGAGTGTTACTTGCCTGCTCCGTATAAAACCTAGAGCAAAATTAGATGAATAGGTGCGTATATAATTCAATGTTCACCCTTGGCATTTCTTATTCATGATCGTAACACCCTCAAGTCAACAAGAACTTGCGAATCAAGCTCCACTTAAATTGTTTGCGAATAGTATAAACAGTAAAGTGAGAGTGTAATTGGCGCCTCCTTCAGAGGCGAAATTTAAAACACTATTTTTATCAGATCCTTTATTAAGGAGAGGGGCGGGGTTTGAGGATATTTCCGTTTTCTATCCCGGCCACAGGAGGGGAAGTAGTCTTTTTTCTACCATAAGTGGTATTGCACGTAAAGTGCTTACTTTTCTATTTAATGCCGCGAAACCTTCAGTTATTGAATTCAGTAGATCTGTATTATCTGATTTGGTAAACAGCGGTTTACCTTTAAAAGAATCCATAAAACAAAATGGTATAAGGGCCCTCAAAACTACTGGACAACGAATTTTAAGCGGTACTGGAAGGAGAAGAAGAAGAACGAGACGGAAGAAAACAGTGAAACGATTAGTTAGACGGTTGAGTGTGGGAGGAAAGAATAAACATAGGAAGAGGAAGGGCACACGAGTTAAATCTAGGATTAAATATAATAAGGACGTGTACGATCTTTTGTAACTCATTCATCAATTGACATTCGGTAGGTACGCACTCGTTCTACCCTTCATCTAAAATTATATAAACACAAAATATGGCTAGCGTAGTTCCTAACATATCCGGAACTGGTAATCAAGTTCCTGTTTCATCGTATATTGCGGGTATATCAGAATCGTTCCCGAATGTTAATAGACAGAGAATTATTGAAACTTCAATTAATTCAAAGGAAAGACTGGATTTTACACCATGCAATATTTCCATAAATCAAGTTCTATCTGATAAAAATATAGAATTTCGCGTTAATGGGGTGGTAGGTTCTTTCTTAGATTTGTCAAGTATAGCTTTAGAATTATATATCACAATAGATAGCGGATGGTGACCACGTGTCTGTCATTAATGGTATTCATAATACATTATTTAAATCCGCTTCTGTTTTCTTGAATGAAAAGTTGGTGGAATCCTGTCTGGTATTTAACTATCAATCATATATCAAAATGTTTAAAATGATAAAATCCTCGGCAATACCTACCACTGGTTGGGCGGGATTTTTATACGATGACTATCATGTAACACACGGGGTAAATCGGCAATTTACTGCCAATACCTTCGGTCAAACCAGCAGGTGGGAGCCGAAAGTTATGGGTGACATTAAAACGAGGGGCGTGCATGCATGTTTTCCACTTCTTTTGGATGTAGCGACTATAGACATGTATTTACTGGATTCGGTTGATTTGAAACTTAGACTCGAATCAGCGAATAATAACTGGGTTATGGGCGCCCACACAGACGGACATTTAAATGTGTTGAATGTAGAAAAGGCTAAATTATGGATCGATATAGTTACCCCACATTATAACGCAATGCCGGCTTTAAATAGTGAGGCGATAGCAGTTTAAATCCTATACCAATATAATATTTGATAAGACTTTATACAAGACATATGTTATTGGGCAAAATGAAAATTCGATTTTAATTGATCAACCTTTTAACAGTTGTATACCTGAAAAAATCACATTGGCCATGATTGATATGGAAACACTTTCAGGTGATTACGCGACTAATAGTCTATATTTTCAATCTTTCGATTTAAATAATATACATATTACTGTTAATGGGAATACTGTATATAACATTCAATGTAGTTTCCCTAATACCATCATGCAATTATATCATGAGACGCAGAAAAGTGTAGGGGGTGGCGGTGATAATCTGTTCACTTATGATAGCTTTAAAAATGGTAGAGCTATTTACTGCTTTAATTTTGTGGTGGAAGATGTTGAAGATTCCATGCCAGTGGAAATTTCAGCAAACCTGCGAATATCGATCAGGCTGGGTATCACTACGCCTAACCCTTGCATTATTTTACTTTTCGGGAATACCAAGGGTATTTTAACGGTAGATGCGGATAGGGTTATTCAGTTTGACGTTAGAGGTTAATGGAATGGATACAAAAGAAATTGAAATAAGTTTAAAAGGTTCACTCGGTGAACGGGTTAAATATTTAGGTGTGTTCGCTTCGGATGAAGTAGGATTATTGACATCGCCAGAAAATAGAATTAAACCTTTAGTTTTTATATCTAATACATTATCTTCGTCTACTGATATTAATATTGTTGGTCATTGGGTATGTTTTTACGTGGAAAAATCACCTAGAAATATAATCTTCTTTTTTGATAGTTACAGTATAAATCCAAAAGTTTATTCGCATGACTTCTCTAAATTTATATATGCGCATCCCGAATATAACCTCTATCGACTAATAAAACAAATACAAGCCGATAAATTGTACAAGTACAGTCTTTACATTAGTTTTTTTGTTCATTGCGTGAGTCACCGAGGTGTGAAAACAGTATTATCCTTAATACAAAATGTATTCTCATTCACTCGTTTGGGAGGTAAGGATAAATGGATAACGGGATATTATTTCAAATATTTGAAAAGGTTTAAATGTTCACATTGGAGGTCGGGGGTCAAACGTGCTATTACATACAAGGAATGTCTCCGCATCTTAAACAACTAAGGTAAATGCATATTTTTCTTTGATTTTTATATTACCCCATTTACATTCTATTAAGGATATATTCTATATATGTATCATACACCTTGAATCACATAACTTTTTTTACTTATTTCAGGATGAGCTGTGAGAATCATTCACCCGTGAACGTCGGTGATAAACTGCTAAGGCATCTTAGTCGTTTCCTCTTAAACGCTTTTCGGAATATTCAGGTTAAAATAAGGAGACACGTGGACGTTATATTGGGATGCGTGCTGAGGCGGTCTGACGGCGATTAGTGTATTGAATATGTAAACTGTCTTTATGTGGTCAATAAATCTTTATGAATAATTATATAGGTGTTTTTTACTATGGCCACAATACATTTGAAAGCAAAAACAGGGAAACGGAGAAAAAGGGTACGTGTTTCTATGGAATCAGGAACTGTTATTAAATAAATATATAACACATCGGTTTTACATACCTTCACTGGATTGCTCATTTCCTTCAGTAGTGGGTGGTGGGAAAGTTGGTCGGGGGTTGCACTGATGTGGGCTGGCAGTGGGAGTTGTTGCATCTCCTGCTACTTCTTCTTCTTCTCCTGCTTCATGGTCATGACCCGTTTTCACCTTCCTAATAAATGAGTTTGGGGCTCCAACACCATAATAGTAATGGTGTCTGACTTAAGTGGCTACTTCGTCGGCTGACAGTTCACTACTAGTGTTATTTCCCATATCTGAAAGGGAGGAATAATGACTGTTTTATATATTCCGCTTCTTTCAATGGGTACATTATTTTATAAGAATATCTATTCTGTATACAGATGAACCTTATTGCTGTTTTTAATATGAACTATATGTTCAAGTAAATGGAAAGTGTTTTATATGCTACTTACTGAATAGTGACGGAGGGAAATGACGTTCCGGTCAAGAGAAATACTTGTAGGGATGGAGGGTCAGCGTGCTGCACTTACTCTTATACGCTTTGGGTAAGGAATAACGTCAATTTCCCTTGTCGGCTGTATTTATGGTGTTCAGTCGGAAAGTAATAATCAGGTGTGACATACGGTGTTTCGTTGAAGTATTGTATTCCAAAGATGCAGATCACACCGATCTGTGTGGATGACCTTTGGCGTGAGGGAATGATAAGACTTGTTTATTCGTGTGAGCGTGAATCATTGCTAGGAGTGAGAGAGACTTGATGTTTCGTCACAACTGGTTTATAATCGGTGATTGTGATAGAGGGATCTCGGGTTGCGGGGCTTTCGTAGCTCATTATCTCTTGAAGGATTGTCACATCAAGACGTGAACTCTTGCCATGGCTTCATCAACCTCCTCGTGCAAGTAGCAGTGTGTTTCGTTGAAGTATTGTTTTTGGAACAGCGAATGTGTATATTATCGCGTTCGTGTTTGTACAGTTTTTTTCTAATCTATGTATTTGTATGGAATATTAATTCATTCCCCTGTATTTAGCATTGGTTACAAATATAAAATAACAATTACGCCTGTCATTTGATTTTTCATTTAACCTCTATCAAACTCGGTATTAATAAATAAACAAAATTGAAATGTGTGCCTTTGTCCTTGTGTAGGTGTAGTTCAGCATGGAGATTATGACTCAAATTCTATGATAAATAAAATTTCACGTGAGGGTGAAGTCAGCTTGGCAAATATGGTGATAAGGTCTCGTTTCATCGTGTGTGTGTGTGTGTTGTGTGTGCGTGATTCATCATCAGATAACATTGTCCCTGTCGGTTATTGGGGGAGATATCAAATTGATAAATATATGTCTCACATGAGGTTGAAGTCAGTCGCCAAATATCCTTTTATCATAATACTCCGAATATCTAAGCAGCTGTGTATATATATAAAACAAAATGTAACGGCTGAGAGAGAGAGAGAGAGAGAGAGAGAGAGAGAGAGAGAGAGAGAGAGAGAGAGGCTATATTTGCGATGTGCATATATAAATTTAGAGATTTTATAGGAGGAGGAGGAGGTAAACGTCCCGGTTACGTTGAAACCAAATAAAGGGGATATTAGTCGCAAAAAAGCAGTGAACTGAGTCTATTTTGGGTCGGGGTGGGATGATTTTATTCTCGTAGAGTTACGTGACGTCACGGAGGCACAAGGGTGGTGTCGATTTGGGGTCGGGGGTTGAAATGACGGGTTTCCCGTAGAGTTACGTGATGTCACGGGGGTATAGGAAAATAGAGTCAATTTGGGGTGGGGGGTTGAAATGGTGGTTTTATTCCCGTAGAGTTAATGCCCTCATGGGGGGTAGGAAAGGTGGAGTCAATTTGGGGTCGGGGCTTGAAATGGTGGTTTTATTCCCGAAAAGTTATGTGATGTCACAGGAGGTAGAAAAGTGGAGTCAATTTGGGGTGGGGGTTGAAATGGTTTTATTCCCGAAGAGTTACGTAACATCACAGGGGGTAGGAAAGGTGGAGTCAATTTGGGGTTGGGGGTTGAAATGGTGGTTTCATTCCTGAAGAGTTATGTGACGTCACAGGA
>NC_061102.1:1052158-1062158 GCF_015104395.2 Macrobrachium nipponense | reverse complement strand
TACATACATATATTTATATTTATTTATTTTAACTATTTTTCTGCAAAAAAAAATATTTTAAACATATCAATCATTCTATAATGACAAAATCCACCCATTTGGCGTTGGTTGTCATGCAATACCTTTCCATGTCTTGTGAAATCTCATCGCGGTCAGCGCATGCTAAATGATTTCTCGAAAATTTAGTTTTAGAAATAGTTCAGACCTCCTGCCTTCTCTTCCACTAATCACCTGAGAACGCTCCCGAGGTGAATTTTGTAAGTTCCTCTGAGGATTGCAGCAATACCCCTTCCCATCCTAGGAACGTATCTAATCCTGAAAGATTGCCTTATGGTTACAATGAAGACAATGGTAATATAAACTTGGGAAGACATTATTCGACAAGTGTGTATATATTCCCAAAGGACTGGTCATTATGTTCAAGACATGGCTTTATTCTTCCATCCCATTGTATGATATTGTTCAGGTTTCTTGGTCACGGGGCAATGGCAGCTCATTGTTAAAGCTGATTCATTCACTCACTGTGATAGTAATTGCTTCCTAGCAAAGAAAGATAAAGGAAAGGAGAACGCATTTTCGAGAAGTTCGGCAGCAAGGAGGCGTTAACGCATTGTGTTGGAGGTGCCTGTTATCATGATGGTTCTAGAATCGGCAAATGTGTTGTAGAACTCGTCAGGCGCCGTCGTGACGTGAGAAACGCCGCGATTTCTGATGCAATACCTCGTTTAGATTCATCTAAGAAGTCCTAGTAATCTCGGGAGCCTGTGACGTTCGCCGTAGGCTCTGCCCCCTGAGTGCCGTATAAATACGACGATTGTAGCAGCAGCAAGAGAGATCGTAAAAGAGAGATCACCAGTTGGTCACAGAGAAATATCCTCAGTAAGAGCCACAGATCAGATTATCAGTGAGAGATCTGCATCAGCAGAGATCATCCGTGAGAGATAAGAGAGAAAGGGACCGACGAAAGATCAGAAGAAAAGTTGCTCGAGAGTTGGTTGGATTTTGGTCAAGCCATCTTCATGAGTGGACGACCGAGTTATCTCGATGTTGAGAAGACTTCAGAGAAGAAAATGTCCTGCTAGAGGTATTGGGGAATTCCTGCCTTTCAAGTACCAAGAGTAGACTTTATTTTCTGCAATACAGAGTCAAGAGGATGTCTGCAATTGCCGCTCTTCCTTTGTGAAGCCACCGCTTCAAGTCACTAAACCGGCCCGCAAGTATTTGAATTACCTCGCTGTTCCCCCAGTTCATGCAGTGTAAGACTCTGTTTTTTTTATGTAAATAGGACATACCATTCTGCATTTACCTTTGTTAGTAAGCTTGTAAATAAACCTTTATTGTGTTAGTGTTTCTTTCTATATTTGTATCCCCAGTTTCAACTGTTGGTGTTGAAATATATATTTTTTTTATTTATTTCATATCGAACCTGAAGCGGACCTCTCTCTCAGAGGCCGTAACATTGTGGCGACCTTGCGGCTGAGAGAGAAGTAATGAAAATGTAGCAAGAGAGAGAAGCAATGACAATGCAGCAAGAGAGAGAAGCAATGAAGATGCAGCAAGAGAGAGAAATGTTGGTAATGTAGCAGGAAGAGAGAGAGAAAGAGCGTATGCATGAGCAGGAAGAGAGAGAAAAAGAACGTATGCATGAGTTGGAAATTGCTCGGTTAAGGGAAAGTACTCGTAACAGTCGGACAGTCGAGAACGAAAACGGAGCTGATAGGTTAGGTATGAGTGCAGTGTTGAAATTAGTACCAAAGTTCGATGAGGAAGATGTTACGACATATTTCATGTGTTTTGAGAAGTTAATGGAACGGGTAGGTTCTCCAAAAGAAACGTGGACTTTATATTTGCAGTCAGTCTTGAGTGGTAGGGCGCTTACTGTGTATAGTTGCAAGTCTAAGGAGGAATGTGATAATTACGATATCGTGAAAGAAACTGTTCTTAGCGCGTAGGTAAGTACCAGAGGCATACCGTAAAAAATTTAGAAATTTGAGAAAGGATGAAAATATTACGTATGTAGAATACGGTAAGAAGTTAGAGAGGCTGTTTTTTGATTGGTTAACTTCTGCTAAAGTTGAGGATTTTGATAGTTTGAAGAACTTAGTGTTGTTAGAAACCTTCAAAGATAACGTATCCCCTAAGATTAACCTTTATATAGAGGATAGGCGAGAAGTATCTTTGCAGGAGCAACTAGGCTAGCTGACGAATATAGCCTAATTCATAATTTGAGTGTTAGTAAGAAACGAAATGATCCTTCATCTGGTAGAGTAGAAAGCAGTAAAGGTTTCAGTTCTAGTAATAGCAATGCGAGTAAAAGTGACTACTCCTGTTATACATGCGGTAAACCGGGTCATACATCTAAGGTTTGTAAGAGTAAAGTGGCATCTATTGGCTCAGAATGAACTTGTTTCCGATGTAATGGGAAAGGGCATTTAGCGAGAAATTGTGCAGTAGAAAGGAAGGACAATAAGAAACCAGTCTCTAGTTAACCTTTCGTCAAGTAGGAATGATGTGATGAGAGAAACTAGGAAAATTTTTGGTGAATTTCTGTCAGAAGGCGTAGTTTCCTCTCTTGGAGGAGTAGATTCGAGAGAAGTAGTCTTGCTTCGAGACACAGGAGCTGCTGTCTCACTGATTAGGAGGGAGTGTGTGCCGAACAGGGCAGAAATCAATATGGAAGAGAAAGTCATGTTGGGTGGTTTCCCTAACACTTGTGTTCTTTGTCCTTTGTTGAAGTTGAATTTAGAAAGTCAAGTAGTGTCAGGAGAAGTGAAACTTGCAGTTGTGGACAGTTTGCCCGTCGAAGGCATTGACATTATTGTTGGTAATGACTTAGCTTTATCCAAGAATGTGAATCCTGTTGTGAGGAATATTACAGTGCCTGAAATGGTAGTAACTAGGTCGGGTTTAGATACAGACGTAGACTACGGTCATAATTTGTTCGTGGATTCGAACGAGAGTAAGTTCGTGGATTCGAACGAGAGTAAGTTCGTGTATTCGAACGAGAGGAAGTTCGTGGATTCGAACATGAGTGAGTTCATGGATTCGAACGAGTGTGATAGAGGTAGCGAGGTTGATCTTGGCATGAGTGTGGCTGAGAGACCTAACTCTATCGTTGACAGTGATAGCCAAACGGAAGGTGTAGCTGTCGAGAGTAACGTATTAAATGTACCAGTATCTAGTCCTAGTTACGGTGATGAATTAGGCTCTAACATTTTGGATAAGGATGAGCCAGAGAAAGGATGAAACACTAACCCGAATATTTGAATGTGAGCTGGATGATGATCTCGATGATGTGTGTAAGGAAACTTTTTGTTTAAAGGACGAAGTTTTGTGTCGTTATGTTCGACCGAAGTCAGGTAGTAAAGGGGAAGTCACAGAACAATTAGTAGTTCCTAGGAAGCTTCGTGAACTAGTTTTGAAGTTAGCACATGATGAGCAAGGACATTTGGGAGTAAATAAAACTTTCAAGTGTATAAGTAGGGCGTACTTTATTTGGCCTAAAATGAGAAGTGACGTGAAAAGGTATGTTTTAAGCTGTCATGAATATCAAATTGCCGAGAAACCTAATCAAGTAATCCCCAGAGCTCAGTTGTGTAATATTCCTTCAGTAGGTGAACATTTTGAGAATGTATTTATAAATATGTTCGGAACTTTGCCTAGAAGTAAGGGTAGAGATGATTGCATAACTAATCTTGAGTATTATAAAAACAATCTAAGAGATGTTTGGCAGCTAGCGGAGGAGAACGGAAGCGCTTGGCACTTAGCGAAAGAAAACGCGAGAGGAAGTCAAGGGGAAATTAAAGGAAAACATGATCTTAGGGCAAAAGAGAGAAGTTTGTGTGTAAGAGAAAGATTTACTACTAGTCTCAAGAGAAAGTCCCTTTGTACCTAATAAGTTCGAAGGTCCTCTTTCAGTGTTAGAGGAGGGGGAAATGCACATTATGGAATTAATGTGGGTAAGAGTAGAGCAAGGGCAATAAATGTAAATTTGCTTCAGAATAATAAAGAACGCCCCATACCTTGGCTGCTGCCCGTGCCCTTGGTAATTGTGTCCCAGAAAGAGAAATTAGTTTTGAGGAAGACGCAAGAGGTGTCTTAGTCTTTCAAAGTTTTGAGCAGAGTTCAGAAAACGGAAAAAGTAAGAGAGAAGGATAATGTATTAGCTGATAGCCTCTCTAGAGATTTCTCAGAATGAGTAGCCCAATAACCGTTTTCTGTTATCGCACAAGTGAGTGTGTGTGGAGAAGCGTGCGTGTTTGACTGGATTAAAGCTTTATGCAGAATTGTTCCCTGCTGTTTAATTATTGTTCCTCTTTAGAAAAAAAAATCAGTTGATTTCATTTTTTTTCTCTTTTGGGGGGTGTGTGATGGTAATTGTTTCATAGCAAAGAAAGATAAAGGAAAGGAGAACGCATTTTCGAGAAGTTCGGCAGCAAGGAGACGTTAGCGCATTGTGTTGGAGGTGCCTGTTATCATGATGGTTCTAGAATCGGCAGGAGTGTCGTGGAACTCATCAGGCACCGTCATATGACGTGAGAAACGCCGCGATTTCTGTTGCAATACCTTGTCTAGATTCATCTAAGAAGTCCTAGTAATCTCGGGAGCCTGTGACGTACACCGTAGGCTCCTCCCCCTGAGTGCCGTATGAATACGACGGTCGTAGCAGCAGCAAGAGAGATCACCATTTAGTCACAGAGATATCCTCAGTAAGAGCCACAGATCAGATTATCAGTGAGAGATCAGCAGCAGCAGAGATCATCCGTGAGAGATAAGAGAGAAAGGGACCGACGAAAGATCAGAAGAAAAGTTGCTCGAGAGTTGGTTGGATTTTGGTCAAGCCATCTACATGAGTGGACGACCGAGTTATCTCGACGTTGAGAAGACTTCAGAGAAGAAAATGTCCTGCTAGAGGTTTTGGGGAGTTCCTGCCTTTCAAGTACCAAGAGTAGACTTTATTTTCTGCAATACAGAGTCAAGAGGACGTCTGCAATTGCCGCTCTCCCTTTGTGAAGCCACCACTTCGAGTCACTAAACCGGCCCGCAAGTATTTGAATTACCTCGCTGTTCCCCCAGTTCATGCAGTGTAATACTTTTTTTTATGTAAATAAGAGATACCATTCTGCATTTACCTTTGTTAGTAAGCTTGTAAATAAACCTTTATTGTGTTAGTGTTTCTTTCTATATTCGTATCCCCAGTTTCAACTGTTGGTGTTGAAATATATATATTTTTTTATTTATTTCATATCGAACCTGAAGCGGACCTCTCTCTCAGAGGCCGTAACACTCACCCTCCTGTATACTCTGTTTTATCCCTATGTAACATTTTACTTCCAACTGAATTGAAAAGTCTGTGTTCTAGAGACCCCGTTTCGAGTCTATTCTTGATAGAAATTAATTTCTCCATATAATGTTGTTAGGATCCTACAATAAGCTGTAGGTCCCGTTGCCAGTTGACCAATTGGTCCCTATCCACGTAAAAATATCTAATCCTTCGGACCAGCCCTAGGAGAGCTGCTAATCAGCTCAGTGGTCTGGTTAAACTGAGATATACTTAACTTCGAGTTTATTCTAAGAGGAAAGAAATTCTGTGTCTATGATGACTGGTGAAAGACTACGCACTGCATTGTTTTGGTCGGTGGAAGACATGAATGCAGGGGTTAATAGCTGTCGAAGGGATGATATTTGATGGAAAGGAAACTGAAATATATAAATCTTCACTTAAACTGAAGTTAACGTCTGTCGTATTGTGCAATAAGCACGACTACTTAACTCATATACAAATAACACATACATTATAAAACACAGATCCTAATACCAGCAGTAATCCCATTTGGTAACAATTTCTCATTACTTTTGTCATATGGATAGTAAATATGTCTCTTTTTCCTCATGTAATTAAAAACACGAATAACACATAAATTATAAAACACAGGCCCTATTATGAGACGTAATCCCATTTGATAACGAAATCTCCTTACTTTTGTCATATGAATAGTAAATATGCCCTTTTTTCCTCATCTAATCACAAACAGTTAATTTTCCTCTTTTCCATGAAAAAAGAAACTCATCTCCTACGAACTTTAAAAATCCTGGAAATGGAACCGGGTTTTAAGGAACCTTAAGGGATGAAGAGTTGAAATGCAGCAGTTTATCGAGAGCAGGGATAAGTTGATGTTTTCTTTAAGTTTCCATTAAAATTTTACGCAAGGAAATAGAAGGTTTATAGGGAAATTTAGAGAAAAATCTGAGAAAGCCATTGAATCATTTTTTTTGGGGCAAATCGTTGGTTGTGGTTGGGGGGGGTTGGGGTGGGGGGTGGTGTGGTGGGTTGTGGCGTGGTGCGTGTGTGTATGTAGATGAGAGAGAAGAGAGAGATAGGCGAGATAGAGAGAGAGAGAGAGAGAGAGAGAGAGAGAGAGAGAGAGAGAGAGAGAATGAATCATATTTATCACGGTGTCACATTCATGACCTATTTTGGGTCTAGTTTCGAAAGAGAAGCTCGTAGTACATTTTAATTAATTTATAATCGGAGACAAGAGGACTGGCGCTATCATTTCGTTTTCAGTTTCAACTCTCTCTCTCTCTCTCTCTCTCTCTCTCTCTCTCTCTCTCTCTCTCTCTCTCTCTCTCTCTCATTTTCTTTCTCAGATAGGAAGCTTATTATATATGAGATATATATATATATATATATATATATATATATATATATATATACTATAGATATATATATATATATATATATATATATATATATATATGTATATAATATATGATATATATATATATATATAATATCTATATATTAATATATATATATATATATATATATAGGTATACACACACACACACACACATATATATATATATATATATATATATATATATATATATATATATATATATATATATATATATATATATATATATATATATATATATATGAATAACTTGATCACGAAGTATATAAAAGGTGATGCTATATATAAATAAAGGTTTTTTGCCACGAAGGAAAAAATGAAAAAGCGAGATAGCCGAGTACTTTCGGTCCTGTTCGGACCCTTTACTGAGGCAAACTGATTTTACAAAGAACAACAAGTCAAAAGAAGGCTTAATATACAAACTGACACTACCAGATTAGCCAAAAGGGCGATTTTCACTCTACAGAAAGGAGGAGTCGCCAGAGGCTAGCCACTCCTTGAAAGATACCGCAGTAAACAAGTGATTCTTCCAGAAAACAGTACATTAAAAAAAAAAAAAACCGGGAGCATATACAATTTAATATCATGAATTTTTACACAAAATTTTCCCAACAAAGATTATTATTAATGAAAGGACGAAAGAAAATATAAATATATATATATATATCGAGCAAGAGAAAGAGTTAGAGATAATATAGAACCAGAGAGAGAGAGAGAGAGAGAGAGAGAGAGAGAGAAATAATAACTATATACATAACTATATACATGTGGGACTAATTTATTACTTGTTCATTTATTTTGAGGTCCTCCATAAACATCTTACAAATATATGGGTCCAAATGGTACATTCCCAGACTAAGATTTAGGTTGTTTTTATAAGTGATTTGTATAATTGCCGATTCCAGTAAATTTCTTGAAACATAATCATTAGATCTAGCAATTACCGAGGTATCACCCCAATTAATACAATGAGATTTTTCACTCAGATGGATAAACAGTGCATTTGAAGTCTGGGCTGTTCTAACTGAATACATATGCTGCTTAATCCGAACACATAAATTTTTACTAGACTGACCAACGTAAAACGATGGGCAATCCTTACAAGGAATTTTGTAAATGATGTTGTTATTTGTTACAGGACTATTCTTAATTAGCATATCTTTAATGGTATAAGAGAACACTACATTAACATTAAACGATTTAAATATTGATTTTATGGTTTCAAATCCACGAAAATAAGGAAAGCTAAATACATTTTTAGGTATTACTTTTCATTAATAGCAACATTATAAAACTTTTTATGAGCTTTTTGATAACATAAATCAATTAAATGAGGTGGGTAGCAGAGATCGTTTCCTATCTTTTTTATGTATTCTATTTTTTGGTCCAGATATTGTGGACTCGTGATACGCAAAGCGCGTAGGAACATAGAAGAAAAAATTGAAATTTCAATATTAAGATGGTGGCCAGAATAAAAATGTACATATGTTATATTATTTGTGGGTTTTCTATAAATATTGAATTTGCATTGGAAAGATTCTCTATGTATTAATACATCTAGGAAAGGGATGACATTGTTATTTTCAATTTCAACAGTGAATTTTATGGATGGCACTAAATTATTCAATTTAGACAGTAAATCATTTACATCGATACCACCAGGTAAGACTACTAAGATATCATCGACACATCGGTATCATTTTAAGGGGATAAGTGTGATATTCGGGAGGTGTTGTCTCTCAAAAAATTCCATATATAAGTTTGAAAGGAGAGGTGATAAAGGGTTACCCATGGCCATACCAAATATTTGTTGGTAATATTCTCCATTAAAAATAAATCTGCAATAAATTAAATAACATTGTACTAAACCCTAGCGATATTTTTGTCAGTTTTGGTGTATGTTCTTTGTTTACAAAAGTCCCTATTGACTCTGTGCTAGAAGATTTAAGTAATGAACTCGTATTGCATGAATTGCCTATGTCCGTTAGTCACATAATTTCCTTAATTAAGTTATGTATTTGTGATTGCAGATTTATTTTTAATGGAGAATATTACCAACAAATATTTGATATGGCCATGGGTAACCCATTATCACCTCTCCTTTCAAACTTATATATGGAATTTTTTGAGAGACAACACCTCCCGAATATCACACTTATCCCCTTAAAATGGTACCGATATGTCAATGATATCTTAGTAGTCTTACCTGGTGGTATCGATGTTAATGATTTACTGTCTAAATTGAATAATTTAGTGCCATCCATAAAATTCACTGTTGAAATTGTAAAATAACAATGTCATCCCTTTCCTAGACGTATTAATACATAGAGAATCTTTCCAATGCAAATTCAGTATTTATAGAAAACCCACAAATAATATAACATATGTACATTTTTATTTTGGCCACCATCTTAATATTAAAATTTCAATTTTTTCTTCTATGTTCCTACGCGCTTTGCATATCACGAGTCCACAATATCTGGACCAAGAAATAGAATACATAAAAAAGATAGGAAATGATCTCTGCTACCCACCTCATTTAATTGATTTATGTTATCAAAAAGCTCATAAAAAGTTTTATAATGTTGCTATTAATGAAAAAGAAATGCCTAAAAATGTACTTAGCTTACCTTATTTTCGTGGATTTGAAACCATAAAATCAATATTTAAATCGTTTAATGTTAATGTAGTGTTCTCTTATAACAATACCATTAATGATATGCTAATTAAGAATAGTCCCGTAACAAATAACAACATCATTTACAAAATTCCTTGTAAGGATTGCCCATCGTTTTACGTTGGTCAGTCTAGTAAAAATTTATGTGTTCGGATTAAGCAGCATATGTATTCAGTTAGAACAGCCCAGACTTCAAATGCACTGTTTATCCATCTGAGTGAAAAATCTCATTGTATTAATTGGGGTGATACCTCGGTAATTGCTAGATCTAATGATTATGTTTCAAGAAATTTACTGGAATCGGCAATTATACAAATCACTAATAAAAACAACCTAAATCTTAGTCTGGGAATGTACCATTTGGACCCATATATTTGTAAGATGTTTATGAAGGACCTCAAAATAAATGAACAAGTAATAAATTAGTCCCACATGTATATAGTTATTATTTCTCTCTCTCTCTCTCTCTCTCTCTCTCTCTCTCTCTCTGGTCTGATATTCTCTCTCCCTCCTTCTCTTGCTCGATATATATATATTTATATTTTCTTTCGTCCTTTCATTAATAATAATCTTTGTTGGGAAAATTTTGTGTAAAAATTCATGATATTAAATTGTATATGCT
>NC_061102.1:1024658-1049658 GCF_015104395.2 Macrobrachium nipponense | reverse complement strand
TTTTAGAATCTGCTTTAATACAACTTACTTTTCATTGTAATTTCAATGTTAGTCGTGGCCTTTTTCATTTAGACCCTTGTATCTGTAACATGTTTAAGAATGACCTCAAAGATATAATTACTGACTTAAATGAAAATCAGTTGCCTTAGAGTTATTATTTTTGTTGTAATGTATGTCTGACATGTATTGTGAATATGGCTTTGTTTACCAAGTTCTGAATAGCCGTCACCTATAATCCTTTAATTGTCTTGACTTTGTATCTGAGATGATTGTCTTAAACCTTTAATTGCACCCATTGTTTATGCTTGTTTGGTAAGGTTTTTCATCTTCCAGGTGTGTCGGATTCTAGGTACTAATCTCTTTATAATCCCTATCTGTCAGTTATAACAATCTTCTTGTATTGTCTTTTCCCGTATTTATGTCAGTCTCTGCTCAGTAAAGGACATTTAACGTCGAAAGATCTTGCAGATCCTCCTTCGTTCATTTTTCCTTCGTGGAATATATCTTTATATATATATATATATATATATATATATATATATATATATATATATATATATATATATATATATGTAATTTTTGAAATTGCAGTATAGTTCACTTAGCAATACAGATTCTAATTCCAGATGATGAAACTTTGGCGATATTGTACAAAAACTCAAAACTATTTTTTATTCAAACTTGTATATCAAGTATGAAGGAAGAACTTAAAATTCACCTTAATTGTACAGCGGTAATAATGGCTCATTAGTAACGGGCTAATTTCAGTTCTAGAGTCCACTTAAGCCCATCTTTTATAAATATATCCAGAGCTATGAAAAACATCTAAGATATCCTACCAGACGTCTTTGTGAAGAGAAGACATAATAAAAAAAAACTAAGTAGTTAAGTTATGACAAGCCGAATTTGAAGACATCAAAGGCATTATATCTCCAAACAAGATGAAGTACGACAGGTAATGGCAGGTGGAATTTAATGACTTAATCCTGCTTGCTTTTATACTTTACTGAGAACCACTTCTTCATGCTCAAGACCACTAACATTTTCATATAAGTTTCTGTGACGCTGATAACTACTATTATTCAGGTTCTATTTTAATTTTCTTCGAAAGCCTTATCAATATAATCTCTATTTGCAGGAGATAGTCAGTGGACCTTAACTATGAATATTTTTGTTGTTGTCTTTAATACCTAAAAGCAATACGTCTACGTAGAACAAAAAAAGTTTAAGAAAGCCTCTATTTTTTTCTTTGAATGCCTGATCAATATAATCTCTATTTGCAGCAGATAGTCAGTGGATCCTAACTATGAATATTCTTTTTTTATTGTTGTCTTTAATACCTACAAGCAATACGTCTACGTAGAGAAAAAAGTTCAAGAAAGTATTGAAACCCTCATATTTTCAGGTTCTATTTTTCCCCTCGAATGCCTATTCAATATAATCTCTATTTGCAGCAGATAGGCAATGGATCTTAACTATGATTTTTTTTATTGATGTCTTAAATACCTATAGGCAATACGTCTACGTAGAAAAAAAGTTTAAGAAAGTAATGTAACCCTCATATTCTCTTGTTTTCCATCTGAGGGACCTGGGGCCAACCCGAACGAGCTGTAAGGTCTGTAAGGTCCATCTCTGAACAATCTTTTCACGGTGCAAACGTGAGGTTTTTTTCTTCTTTTTTTTACTCCTGTCAAACCTTTCAAAGCCTTTCACTCTAGATTTCCCTCTTCTCAGCACTTGGCCCTCAGCCTGAATTGTATTATACTCCTTTCCTTTCCATTGGCGTATACCTCGTTATACTAAGTTCGCCTTTGACTGACGGCGCGGTTTTATCAAACTTTACCAGCTATCAAAAACGCAGCGAACACAGCCACGCCAGTGGCATGATGATAACCAATGACGCGGACCATCAGGAAGGTAAGTTAGGTCACAAAGAGCATGAAATAAGTGGGGAGTAATAACCACGCAAACTTCCAGTTTCAAAGAGCGACAGCTCTACTACTATTTTCAAGCTGATACATAAGCGGGACGTCGCTTATTTACGCACCAATTTACTCTCTCTCTCTCTCTCTCTCTCTCTTTAGCTATTCGTCACTAGGAAATATATGTTCTTACGACACACCATCCAGCCATAAAGTATTCACTTATGCAAGAGCCAGCCGCTATTAAAACTTTGCGAAAGACAGAAAATATAATCATCATCGCAGCTCATAAAATATTTTGGTAGGGAGGGAGGGGAGGGAATTTTTTTAATCCACATGCCTGAATTTATGTGTTTCTCATTTTCTTCGTGAACTATTACCATAATAACGTCGAAATCAACATTTGTAATGTTTCTTCCATTAAGCTTTGGTCATTGCCTTTATGCAATGTATTGATACTAACTACGAAAATTCCATTAGCGAACAGAACTTGCCTCGATAATCTAAGATACTAAAATATATCAATTATGAAAATTCCACTAGCGCACGGAACTTACCCCAATAATCCAAAATACTAAGATAAATTTTAACTGATTCTGGTAGTCGATTTTTTATACTTGAATATATATATACTAAAGCATAATGGTCATTAAATGTTTAAAAAACAACATGTATTCGTCGTTGCATATTTGAATTAATAAGCAGGTGAGAACTATCTCAAATGTCATTGGTCAGGCGTCTCTCTCTCTCTCTCTCTCTCTCTCTCTCTCTCTCTCTCTCTCTCATGAATATTATTATTCTCCTTTTACTTCAATAGCATCCTAAACTTTGAAGACATTTTTGAGAAACTCACTCATCAAATTTTTAAGTTGAAGTACAAGGTGATGCGTTGTCAATTCCATTCTCTGAATTATGGATAATATAAATAAAATGTAAACTTTCCTAGCCATATCAGTATTCTAAACACAATTAAAACTACATCCATGACAGACTAAAACCATTTATTATACTGGAGTCACTAAAATTAAGCAATTATTTCAGATTTCCATTGAATTCCTGATGGTTTTTTCCTACTCAGTATTTTTCATGTCCATTAACTATTTCATGTCCATTTCCACTGCTGATTATTATATTTAAAATTACAACCCGATTTCTAGAAAAATCTTATAAATGATGATCAGAGTTACATTCGTGGTGTTTGGTAAATGTCATTGATTTCTTACGTAAACGTTGTCTTTTTACTTTTTTTTATCTTCAAGTTTCGATCAGTTTGGAAAACGACGAGAATTTGTCTAAATTTGAGCATCTAATTCCCCAATACAGCTCCATTGCAATTTTAGATTTTGGATCTTCTATTCCTGGAGCATTACAGAAATGCAAGTAACACTGCTTATTCTAGGTATGTCCCAATTCTCAATTTCATTTGGTTCAATAACGGAGCAATGAAATACCCTCTCCCGCAATTATGCAAATCACTCAAGCCCTGTCTGCTTCAGAATATAAGCTCTACGAGAGGAAGGAAAGGATGTATATGTGCATAATTATATATATATATATATATATATATATATATATATATATATATATATATAATATATATATTATATATAATATATAACATATAATATATATATATATATATATATATATATATATATAACTATATATTATATACTATATATAGTTTATAATATATATATATATATATATAAATATTATAATATATATATATATTATATATATATAGAAATAGTAGTTCAGTGGTCATATTAGTGGTGATTAAATGGGGTTAATGGGAAAAAGTTTAGTTAGTATTTTTGGGAATTTTTTTAGGTCATTATTTGACTGATATATGTCAGGGGTTAATTCTTCTTTACTTGACCGATGACATGACTGACATACTGAACAGCATAAACGTCGTTCCCCTACGCCAGCAAGACGCCTTTCAACGATTGCAAAGATGTTGCTGATGTTTGCCCACATGCGAGAGTTTCTACGAGTCTACGGGGTTTTAACAGCGCTTTTGGACTATGGGAGTCATGAGTTGTCTTCCGCAGGGAGGCGTTGCGCCTTTCTACAGCGTGTTTCATGTGTCTGTACAGCTGCAGACCAATCACATACACGGGAGCGTGAGAAAGTTCAAGATGAAGAAATGTTTTTCTATATTCAATTGTTATTATTGCCCATATGCAAGCTGTTGAGATGATGTGTGATTAACATTGTACTGCCAGAGACGTGCAGTAATTTTTTTATCATAGTGTTTATGTGCCGGCCAATGTGTTTTTTTTTATATATGAGCTGTTTTATATGAGCTGTGGCTAGGCTGGTGCTAGCATTAGAGGTGGCCGAGCAATCTGTTACATAAAGAGGGGTTTTGCTAAGATAATATGATTAATAATATATAATGTGATATGCTATGACGTTTTTTGGAATGTAGAGACTCATCATTTAACTTCCCTAGAGACAGAGTGGTTCGAGTGATGAGCTTAGGAATGGTGACATGTCTTTTTGAGGTGGTGTGATCAAGATTGCTGTCTTAGCAAATCAGTGCCTCGTCCTGTCGCTATGAGCGCTTGATATAGAGGTGACTTTGAAACTGGATTCAAGCAGTTACCTGGGGCGTGAACATTGTGTGTGAATTCGTACGTGCGAGCCTTTTCCCCCTACTTATGAGAATGTAGTGTTACCAAGAAGGGGAGACTATTACAGAGAGGAGGCAGAGCCAGGATGGCTTCTGCAAAGTGTTTTTAATGTAATGTTAGTACATTCTGTGCTGAATGGGTAAGCCTTTTCTTTATTTTGGCCAAAGTGTGGCTGGATTGTATTTGAATATTTATTTCAGAGATGTTCTGATTATATAATCTTTTGATTATACTCTTATGCTTACCGGAGTGTTTTCCTGTCCTCTAACAGGCGATTCCGGAAAGGGGAATTGTTCTGGAGAAGTGTGGAATTGGTCTGGAGAAATGGGAACTGACTTAATTACTATGGTGTACTGACTATGTTGACTGTGCCTAGTGTTATGGCGAAACTAATGTTAGTTTTTGATTAATTACCGAGGGTTATATGAGTTATTTGGGCTTCTGAGATTAACATTTCATTTAATCATTCTGTTAAGAACCTGAGTTATTCAGTTAATACTTTGTTTTTAAATAAATGCATATTTTCGTAAGTTCTGTGTCTGATTTGGTGACCTTACATAATGCAGGGGGGAGGTGTATCGAGAGAGAGAGAGATTGATGAGAGAGAGAGAGAGAGAGAGAGAGAGAGAGAGAGAGAGAGAGAGAGAGAGAGAGAGAGAGAGAGAAAATGTATTACCAATTTGCCTGCCGCTCTTGGTCCATCGCTACCTTTTAAAAATATGATAACGAGATTAATCATTTCGTTATACATATATATAAATATGTATTGTATATATATATATATAATATATATATTATATATATGATGTATAATATATATATAATATTATATTGTATATATATATTTATATATATATATATAAATATATATATATATAATATGTATATATATCCATATCTATGTATATATATATATGTGCATATATATATATATAATATATATATATATATTATATATATATATATATATATATTACTAAACTAAATATAGAGGCTTTTAATCTTTTAAACGAGAAAAAATTAAGTATCCCTCGCCACACTGGAATCAATAAAAGTATCCTCCTCCTATAACCCAATAACTTAAAAAAAAAGAGAAGAGGAATTACTTCACCCAAACATTCCTCAATTACTTTATGGAAAACTGAAGCCTTGCAATTAAGGTCCAGATTGGTGAATTTTCATCCTGCAATAAAAGCAATTGAGTACTGACTGACAAAAAGATAAAAAAATACCCGTCGTTAACAGGCATCGTTTTGATCAATATCAATAGCTTTAGATTGTTTCCAAATAAGGAATATCATTTTATTGTCTGTATAGAAGGGATGTATGGTGATTTCAGACATTAACAGACATCCCCAACTCGGCCCCCAACCCCCCAAAAAAACCTGCGAGGTAAACAAGCATCGTTTTTATTAATATTATTAGCTTTAAAAGAACATTATGACTTGTCTATAAAGCTGAGCTGTTAAAGTACAGACGTCACAGCTGTCAGACAATTGGAACATTAGCTGAGCTATGAAGACAGCGAATTAGTTGGAAATACTGACGAGTTGTGCTGTGCTAGTTTGTGTGGCGTGTGTGTGTGTGTGTGTGTGTGTGTGTGTGTGTGTGTTTGTGTATTATTCACGAGAAGAGCAACGTAATTTCAATGTGAAATCATCTCGGTAAATTCTGCATCTTTCTCTGATTATTATTCGTAGTTCATGGCGATAGAGGAAATGCAAATAAGTGTTTTTTTTTCCATGAAAAATATTAGCACCATTGCAAGAGAAGGTGTGGTTATTATCTGTTTAGCATTCATTTCAAGGAATAGACGATCCAGTTTACCAGAACTTGACATTTTGCTATGCAAGCGTAGGATATGTTTAGATAAAAAGAGGTAGACACATGCAACGAATTTAAACCTGAAAAGAAGGTTAATAGCGGTCTTAAAAAATAACTACGTTAACTTAATACAATTTGTTCAAAGATTTTAAAGACTTCAGAGGCTTAGAGGATTTACAGGGTCTTGAAATATATTCAGTGCAAGGGGTTAGTCAGAACAATGGGATTCAGTGGTACAAGAAAATGTAAATCCCTAGTGACGCTTATAACTTTTCCTTTTTAATATACACAAGGTAGATAAAATTTATGCATATGCATGCATACCAGATATATATATATTATATATTATAATATATTATATATATAATATTACTTATTATATTATATATATATAATATATATATATATATATATATATATATATATAGATATATCTATAATTACCCACATACCACAGGTGAAAATAAGAGAGGGGGTGTATGGTCATACTCGGTTTCGACTTTTTTTCCAAAGGCATTGACGAGGGACTGCTACACAGTATTAGAAGCAAAATATATATATATATATATATATATATATATATATATATATATATATATATATATATATATATACTACAGAGACAGTACACTGTCTCTTAATTTTCACCTGTGGATATGAGTGATAAATAAATCACGTGCTAAAGTGATTGTGACAATTCACATATATATATATATATTATATTAGATATATATTATATATATTAGATAATTATTATATATATATATAGTATTTAAATTATATTATAGTATATATATAATTGTATATATATATAATATAAATTATATAATTATACATATATACAATATATTATATATATAGATATATATATATATATATATATTATATATATATAGAGAGAGAGAGAGAGAGAGAGAGAGAGAGAGAGAGAGAGAGAGAGAGAGAGAGAGAGAGAGCAGGATGATGCCCTCAGATTATTTGAAAATAACCAGTAATCTTAAATGCCATAAACGAACTGAAAAGGGAAAGGAAAAACAAGCTTCAATATCTCGTGTTAGTTAAAACTGGTCGAGACAAAACTATATATTCCGAATTTGATCATTGTTTAAAAACGGTTTTGTTTACGGAAATACGGAAAACAATCAGGGAGGGGAGAAGGCTAATGTATGGTGGAATTGCACTATCTATGGAAATGCGGAAAGCAATCACAGAGAGGGGAAAAAAGGTAATGTATTGTGAAACGGCTCTATCTATGGAAATACGGTACGCAATCATCAGAGAGGAAGAGAGGGTGATGTATTGTAGAGCTGCTTCATCTTTTGAAATCTAATTGTTTGTTTTCGCTTGCTCAGGGAGTAAGCCTACAAAGCACTTTGTTGTTATTCTTCTTCTTCTTGGGGGGGGGGGGGGGGTGTAGGAAAGCCTTTATAAAAAGGTCTGATGAAGGTGTTTCGCGTTGAGTTAAAGATGATACAGAAATTTTAGGATTGGATATTTATGATTTATTCATTAGAATGAAAATATAAAAAATATAAAATATGCATGTTAAACACTACAGAACAATTATTTCTAATAAAATATAACCGTATTTATTATAATTTCCGTTGGTGAAACAACACTCTATTTGACCGTAGATTTTAGTACGCGCTCCGAGTAAGCTGATCGCATCACGCCTTGTTTTAAAATCTGCAGACCTTGGCTCGTTTAAAGCTTTGATACCATAATATTAATCTCACTAGGGCAAAATTTAAAATATAATGTTTCCGATAAGTATTTAGTTAGGAAATTATTGGTCCTCAAATATGTAAAAGAAAAAGTAACCCAAAAGACTGATTAACTCCTAAAAAAAAAAAAAAAAAAAAAAAAAAAAAAAAAAATATTCGCAAGCTTCAGTATTTCGAAGTGCCTTTGAGCCTCAGAGAAATAGGTTTAACCAGAAATGTTCGCGAGCAGCAAATTCTAATCATACGTCTGTCCAAAAAAAAAAAAAAAAAAAAAAAAAAAAAAAAAAAAAAAAATAACCGCACACACAAGGTTAATATTCGTTAGCAAGAAATAATTATTGGTTCTGGTACAACTGCTCAAAAACGCGAATCCAACCACCCCCCCCCCTTTCCCCCCCCCCCCCCCCCCCCCCCCCCCCCCCCACCCCCCCCCCCCCCCCATCTCTCCTTTCTCTCTCTCTAGGCTTTCCAAAATACAAACACTAGCAATGTTTTGTTAGAAAGCAATAATTATTGGTCCCTGTTACACTGCTTAAAATTACAGACTCTCTCTCTCTCTCTCTCATGGGCTTCCAAAACGATTGGTAATATTTCGTTAGAAAGAAACCATAGTTGGTTATTGTTACACTGCTTAAAATCACAGACTCTCTCTCTCTCTCTCTCTCTCTCTCTCTCTCTCTCTCTCTCTCTCTCTCATGGGCTTCCAAAACGATTGGTAATATTTCGTTAGAAAGAAACAATAGTTGGTTCTTGTTACGCTGCTTAAAATCACAGACTCTCTCTCTCTCTCTCTCTCTCTCTCTCACACACACACACACACACACACACACACACACACACATAGCTGTCGGCACAGCTAATGAAAGATTATAACTTTCACCTCACAACTGCTTCATTCTTCTAACAACTGAAGGTTAATATTTTCCCATCGTAAAATCATCCAGATACGAAGCGTAATTAAATGTTGGTTCGAGCTTCAAAACTGAAATAAAAAGTCAGGTTATCAGCACAAACAATTAGGAAAAAGGTTGGCGAATTGTTTCAGAGGAGTATGTGTAATCATTATTCAAATCAACATTTATGTATCTGAACCATGAATCGTAGAAAAGATTCAGTATTTTGTCCACTTAAAAAAAAAAAAAAAAAATTTCAATCACCGTTTCCTATATTTATTTACGATGTAACATGACATAGCTTCTAAAATACTCCTGTAATAGAATTTTACACATAACGAAATTCGCAAATAAAAATCTAGTCATAGGATTATGACCTGTCTTTTTTTAATATATGTCCAAAGAAATTGCATCAACATTCAACAAGAAAAGGTTATAAATTTCTTTTTATGTTGTCTAGCAACTCACAACAATTCTCTTTGTTTCAACTTAGGAGCGGAGTGTTATAAATGTCTTTTATTAATTTTTTTTATTTTTTTTTATTTTTTCTATTTTTTTCTCTAGCTACGCACAACAATCGCTCAGTATTCCTAGACATTCAACTTAAAATTTTTACATCTTGTCTGGACACTTACCCACTTTACCTGACTATTTTCAGAGAGAGAGAGAGAGAGAGAGAGAGAGAGAGAGAGAGAGAGAGAGAGAGAGAGAGAGAGAGAGAGAGAGAGAAATTTAATATGCCAGAAAATCCATATGCATGTCTGATTTATCATTCCAGGAGACTTGCTTGGGAAGGAAGAAAGGGAATATCTAATATTTTACGCCAGACAGACGTGTATCACTTTCAAAGCTGTGCAAAAATGTCTGACAATTATATGGCAATACACACACACAAACACACACACACACACACACACACACACATATATATATATATATATATATATATATATATATATATATATATAGATTATATATATATATATATATATCTATATATATATATATATATATATATATATATATATATATATATATATATATAATAAATATTATATATATATATATATATATATATATATATATATATATATATATATATATATATATATATATATATATATATATATATATATATATATATATATATATATCTATATATATATATATATATATATATATATATATATATATATATTCTATCTTTCACTTTCTTTTCTTGCTCGGACGAAATCAAACGAATCCCTTTTTTCTCTCATATTGAAATCAAATCACGCGCTTTCGGTAATTAGTAATTATATCTAATTTAACTATTGCTGTCTTAAAAAAACAAGCGGTTCCTATCATAGCCTTTAGAATCTTCATAATAGAGATCATTCAATGATGATTGCAGTAAAGTATCAGCTACTTTTGCGGTTTATCGTTACCTCCAGAATCTATGAAAGGCTTATAAACTGCTAACTCATCCCACCATTATATATATTCTCATTTTCCACAGTAATGTTCGTTTGCAATAAATTCTCGCAATCCAATTTGCGACTACTGTGTCCGCACCTTCGCATTCCTTTTTCTCCAATTTCAAATTCATGAATACCAAAAATTAATTTCCAGCGCTGGGGCGCTAGTTCACTTTCCACGGCTATAAATAAATTAAATTTCAAGGGGGTATGAGCCCCTGCCCCACCGTGTTCTCTGCGCGGCATTTTTCTGTATTTTCTTTCTTTTGCTCTGCGGTCCTTGTCGCTGTGGTTATTTTTATTCGTCTCTCTCTCTCTCTCTCTCTCTCTCTCTCTCTCTCTCTCTCTCTCACTGCTAAACAGTCATTTCCAACAATTGTCTATTGTTCTGCATAGATAGATGTGTTACTTACTTCTAAGAGGTCCATTGAACTCCCTCTCTCTCTCTCTCTCTCTCTCTCTCTCTCTCTCTCTCTCTCTCTGACTAAATAAGGTTGTTCATAGCTGCAAACGTGTCCTTTCCACCAATTGTCTATTGTTCCGCGTAGGTAGATGTGTTATTTGCTTCTAAGGGGTCCAGTGAAGTCTCTCTCTCTCTCTTCTCTCTCTCTCTCTCTCTCTCTCTCTCTCTCTAGTGTTACTCTCTTCTACGAGGTCCAGTGAAGTCTCTCTCGCTCTCTCTCTCTCTCTCTCTCTCTCTCTCTCTCTCTCTATTGTTACCTGCTTCTAAGAGGTCTATTGGTGTCTCTCTCTCTCTCTCTTTCTCTCTCTCTCTAGTGTTACTTGCTTCTACGAGGTCCAGTGAAGTCTCTCTCTCTCTCTCTCTCTCTCTCTCTCTCTCTCTCTCTCTCCTCTCTCGTAGTAGCCATCTTGCTTGGTGAGACGTACCCGCGTGAAGTCAGATTAATCAACAGATATCACAAGTTTAACATACGACTAGAATTTGAGAAATATCTAGAAGTGTTCGTGAACTATCGGTGATAAGATTAGTGTGAAAATAGTAGGATAAAGCGTCTTCTAAGTTAGTTTATCAAGTGTAATACTATAAATCAGAACAAGATGGCAGTAAGTTCCAACTGCGGGAAGAGGTGGCGTAATTTAGCGTGTTTAGCAGATTCGCAATACGATGAGTAGCAGGAAGGGAACTGGCATTTCTCATCTATGAAATCAGCAACAGTCCTGACCAAAAAAGATACAAAAGCATTCATAGATATATTAGAAGGATATAATCCTTCAAACTGGAACAAACTCTAAGTGAAAACATCTTGAAAATAATTGAAGAAGTTCCAAATAAAATCCAAGTGGTCAAGAGACTCATAAAGAAAATATACATAAACCAACATATTCCGACAAAGAAAATGAATAAGGTGAATCTTGTGAATATCCTAATTGATGCATTAGGAAAAAGAATGCCAAAAGCATGCAAAACTGTGTAAGGTTTGGTATAGCATAGTCAATCCACAAAAACCTAATCAGAAAATGTGCTGCATGCAACATTCCGACCCATCCACAGTGTGCTGAGGTAATACAAGATTTGAGAAAAGATACAAGAATTTTTGTTCAAACATGTCTATCATGGATAGACAATGTTATTAAATCAAGATTGAATGTACAAATAGTTGAGGATGAAGAAGAAGAGGAAGAGGAAGAAGAAGAAGAAAAAAAGAAGAAGAGGAAAACGGAAGAGAAGTAAACAAAAATGAAATGACAGAAAAAAATAAGGAAAAACAAAGAACAAGATAAAAGTATGGATGCAGAGATACTCATTGATACTCATATGAGGCAATAAAGCAGCATACCTACGAAGAAATAAATTACGATATGACAACCGAAAAGCAAATCCCGAAGAGGCTCTACCCAGATCTACACAATGACGGGAAAGAGGAAAAAATAGACAAGAAAGACAAAAATCTGCAAACCTTTTGAAAAGAGGAATTGCAGATTTGGAGAAAGATTGTTACTACAAACATCCTAAGATATGTCAAAACTATGAAAATATATGGTAAATGTGCATACTTAGATGGATATGGGGATGATTGCAGAGATCTGCATCCAAAAATATGTAAAAACCTATAAAAGAAGGAAAAGGATGTAAGTTCGACAAAAAATGCAAATATATGCACCCTGTAGCCATGGAATCATAATCAAATAAATAACCAACCAAGTAATAAAATCCAAAATAAGAAAGAAACAAATAAAAGAGAGAAATCAAGAATATCAGGTAAAAGAGAAAAGCAAACCACAAATGAGATATGCAGAGGTCAGCAAAAAATTTCAAAGCATCAGCTCCGAAATTCTACTCAAGAGATAATAACGTATTTATTATGCAAGAGGATATTGCAGAAACGGAGGAGAAAAATTGCAGATTCAGACACAAATGAATATGATGAAGAAGGAAGATCAATATTATGGATAAAAGTTGGATTTTTTAATGTCAGAATTTCTGGAAATGAAAAAAAGAACAACATACCAGAACAGGAAAGAGACATGGGAAAATCCTTATTACTACCATTATTAAATGAAGGAGAAAACACGCAGCCATCATAGTGATGAATGCGCAGGGTTTAGTTACGAGTAACTCAAAAAGAAAAAATAGAGTACTTAGAAGAACTAACCCAAAATGAAAAAGAAATAGGATATAATGAATATAAGTGAAACCTGTATTCCCAAGAGACTGGGAATGATGATCAAATAAAAGGGTTCCAAACTTATAGATCAGATAGAAAAAATAGGAATCAAGGGGGAACCGCAATATGGGAAAGACAAAAAACAAGGAAAAATATATGAGAAATATAGTAACTCAGAATGTGAACTAATAGCGGTAGAATTTGAATCTGAAAAATTGATGAACATAGTAATATATAGACCTCCTAATACTAAAGAGTTTGACTTAATAATTGAAAATTGGATGATATATGTAGAAATCACAAGGACTGGACTATTCTCCTATCTGGTGACTTCAACTTTCCTTTCGTAGAATGGAAAGAACGAATAGAAGATTGTGTGATACTTATACATATAAAAAAGAGAGTAATAGTAGTGCAGAAGATAAGAGGCAATTTGAAAAGCTATTAGATATGCTACTAGAATAAAAAACATTCAACAAATAAATCACCTCCAACAACAAGAAAGGAAAATACTTTAGACCTAGATTTGTGAACGAGATGATTATGTTAAAGAAATAATAGTTTATAATGCGAGTATTTCAGACATAATGTCATAGAATTAACAGTTCATTCCAAAGCAAGTGAAAAATAGAGATAAGCAAGAAATGAAAAAGTGGGAAGGATATGGAAAATACAACTTCTACAGTAAAAATATAAAATGGTCAGAAATTAATGAAGAATTAAACAAAGATTGGGATAACATTGCGTAAGTGATGACATAAGGGTAAATACGGAGATATTATATAAAATATTGGAGAAAATAGTGGAAAAATATATACCGAAGAAGAAAAGTAAACATCATTCATGCATACCAAGAGACAGAAGGATCTTGTTCCAGAAAATCAGAAAGTGGAAAAAAGGTCTTGCAAAAGAAAAAAATGCATGGAAAGTTATAGAACTAAAAAGTAAGATAGAAATGCAGAACAAAAGATTATACAATCAAAAGAAACATAAAAGAAAAAAATAAAAAACGGGACTTGAAGAAAAAACCCTATTAAATATCAAGCAAAACCCCAAACTATTATACTAAACAATGCGAAGAAATGAATAAAAGAATAATGATAGGCCCTCTGAGAATTGAAGGGAGATTTAACGAATGAAAAAAAGGAAATTTGCAACATACTGGCAGAACGATATAATAGAGAATTCACCCCTAGAATAGATAATGAAGATAATGATATAGAAGTAAGGGAAGAAAATAGTGAATATTTAGCTGACATAGAAATTAATGAAGCTGATATTGTGCAGGCAATTAATGAAATTAAAATGGAGCTGCTGCAGGGCCGGATGGAGTCCCTGCTATTTTGTTAAAGAAAGTAGTTCATTCTATCGCAAAGCCACTTGCAATATTATTAAGACAAAGTGTAGATACAGGCAAGATTTATGATGAGCACAAATTAGCATATCACCCCTACTTTCAAAAGTGGATCAAGACTAGAGGCAAGTAATTATAGGCCTGTGAGTCTAACATCACATATTATGAAAGTGTATGAAAGGGTAATGAAGAAAAATATTATGAAACATTTAATAAAAAATAATTTTTTTTAATATAGGACAACACGGTTTCGTACCCGGAAAAAAGTACACAACAACCCAACTGTTAGTCCACCGTGAGAACATATTCAAAATATGAAAAGCGGAAATGAAACAGATGTGGTTTATCTAGACTTTTGCAAAAGCTTTTGACAAAGTAGACCATAATATAATTAGCAAAGAAAA
Organism: Macrobrachium nipponense; assembly: GCF_015104395.2. Lineage (NCBI taxonomy): Eukaryota > Metazoa > Arthropoda > Malacostraca > Decapoda > Palaemonidae > Macrobrachium > Macrobrachium nipponense. The sequence continues at coordinate 1,034,811 of NC_061102.1, read as the reverse complement.
TTAGAAAACACAATATCGTAGATAAAGTAGGAAGATGGTTAAAAGAATTTTTACACAACAGAAAACAGATAGTTATTGCAAACGATGAGAAATCGGATGAAACCAAGGTAATATCCGGTGTGCCACAAGGTACGGTGCTAGCTGGAATATTGTTTGTTATTATGATGAAGACATAGACAGTAATGTTAAGGATTCGGTAGTGAGTAGTTTCGCTGATGCCACAAGAATAAGTAGAGAAATTACTTGTGATGAAGATAGGAACGCTCTACAAAGAGACCTTAACAAAGTATATGATTGGGCAGAGGTAAATAGGATGGTATTTAACTCTGATAAAATTTGAATCAATAAATTATGGAGACAGAGAAGGAAAGCTATATGCATATAGGGGACCTAATAAAATGAGACAATCACAAATAAGGAAGCAGTTTTAAAGACCTTGGTGTGATGATGAATAGGAACATGTTATGCAATGAATCAAATAGCAATTCTGTTGGCAAAATGTAAAAGCAAAAATGGGAATGTTGTTACGGCACTTCCAAAACAAGAAAAGCTGAACATGATTATGCTTTATAAAACTATGTTCGTAGTCCACTTGAATATTGCAATATGATATGGTACCCACACTATCAAAAGGATATTGCACAAATAGAGAGTGTACAAAGGTCCTTTACAGCTAGAATAGAAGAAGTTAAGGACCTAGACTACTGGGAAAGACTACAATCCTTAAATTATATAGTCTAGAAAGGAGAAGAGAACGTACATGATAATTCAGGCATGGAAAAAACAGATAGAAGGAATAACAGAAAATATCATGGAAACTAAAAATATCAGAAAGAGCAAGCAGAGGTAGATTAATAGTGCCCAAAACTATACCAGGAAAAATAAGGAAAGCACACAGGACATTAATCCACTACGCACCAGCATCGATAATGCAGCGTCTATTCAATGCGTTGCCAGCTCATCTGAGGAATATAAGAGTGAGCGTAGATGTGTTTAAGAATAAGCTCGACAAATATCTAAACTGCATCCCAGACCATCCAAGATGGAAGATGGTAAAATATACCGGAAGATGTACTAGCAACTCTCTGGTAGACATTAGAGGCGCCTCACACTGAGGGACCTGGGGCAACCCGAACGAACTGTAAGGTCTGTAAGGTCTGTAAGGTCTGTCTATTGTTACCTGCTTCTAAGAGGTCCATTGAAGTCTCTCTCTCTCTCTATATCTCTCTCTCTCTCCTCTCTCTCTCTACTGTTACTTGCTGCTAAGAGGTCCAGTGAAGTCTCTCTCTCTCTCTCCCTCAATCTCTCTCTCTCTCACTCTCTCTCTCTCTCTCTTCCGAATATCCAAATTCTAAATGAGCTTTGGTACAAAGAGAACCCGTGTATCAAGCAAGGTTCTTTTCAAAAACATGGGTGATGTCACAGATACATAAATATGAAAAATATTGCTAGATAACTTTAGGTTCTGTTCTAGTTGCCAACATTTTCCTTCTAATTATCTTTGATTTTGCTTTTCATTGTTGTTACTTATCAAAAAAGGTTCATTTTAAACGTCAATGTTTATTCTGTTCGAGTTGCCAACATTTTCCTTCCAATTATCTTTGATTTTTTTTTTTTTTCAGCAAAAAAGGTTAAGTTTAAACGTGGGCGACGTAACATAAAAATTAAAAACAAAAAACCAAAACTAGATAAATTTTGATTTGGTTCGAGTTGCCAACATTCCCCTTCCATTATAATTATTACCGAATTTCCTTATCTTTTTTTTTCTTTTATTTTCGCTCGGCGATAATAGTCTCCGAAACACGTGTAAACAAGGACCTACAAAGGCAGCGAGGTGGCCTTTATAGTTCGCGGTGCGAGAGTTGTTTAAGCGTGAAAACCTTTGATCGTTGCTGACAGTTCTCCAGATGTTTCCCCTCTCAGAGACATTGATCTGAGTCCAATTTCCGTTCGCTGGTTGTCAGATGTGCAGCGAGTCTCGTTTTGCTTAATCTCTTTTTGTTTTACGTCATACTGGCTTAATTTGAGAGGTTCAGGGTCATCAGTTGATGAAAAGAAAGTCATAGCTATATATATAAAAAATTTTTGAGTGAAGTTTGTTGTATATATTAAGATATTTTCGACCGTACCTATGTTAGTTAAAAGATCGATAATTATTGTACTGGTTCATCCTAACAAGACGTCATTTGACTTCATTTGTTTTGTATTACTGTATTATATTCTTGTGACTTTCTTCAGTTGATAAGGGTAATGCGAGAGATCACATTTTTGGCTTTACCTTAAAAGAAGTAATTTGAAATTGTTCTTAATTCACTGTATTATTCTTGCGATTTCAATTGAAAAATGTAATATAACAGATCAAATCTGTCAATTAGTGCTCTTTTATGAAGTTAAAATTTTGCTTAGAATAAAATTCAACCTTTTAAAATTCTTGGAAAAGTTAGAAATTACTCCAAAAGGAATAAAAAAAAAATTATGGGCTTTAGATCCAGATAGACAGGATTTTCAGACATGAATTTGAGTTCTTTTTAACACATTATAAATCTAGCTAGTATTCTAAGGGATTGGTAAAAAACACTATCACGAGAGTTTATATAATAATAAGGATGTTAAAAGTTCGTATATAATTTATAAACACTTTATAAAAGCTTTTAACATTCTTATCATTCTGGACCCCTTAGAATATTCTAAGGAATGCTTTAGTTACTAAAGGGATATCTGTTTAGAGAGTATTTTCTCCCATAACGTGTGAAAACGGTGTATGCTTATTTTACCTGAGTTAAAAATCTTGTATGAAAAGTCCCAGATGTTCGTCACTTGTATTCAATGGATATTTGGAAAAACAGGATTTAGAATAAGCCATTTTTCTCCAGGGATCCTAAAGCGTAGTATCTCCCTAACAAACAACTCTTTCAGTTTCCTGAAAAGAAACAAATCACATTTTTCTTTAGTTTTTAAGGCTGAAAAGGGATTTCAAATTGTATTTCTTAAATACACTGCGTCTCATTTCATCTGATACGACAACAGCTAATTATTTTCAACGAAAACTCAACGACTGCAAGACTGAAGAGTCGTGGGACGCTGCAAAAACTTCTACAACGATGCAGACTTTCAAGAATTGCTACAAAAAATAAATAAATGCATAAAAATGATTAGATTCTCATAGATCTATGAAAATTAAAATAGTTCAGATAATGATATAAAATCATTTCAAGAGAATATGAAACAGCTATAACACTGACACTTAGAAGACTTGCTACTTTTCCATAGTAAGAGAAATATTTTACTTTTTATTTCTTGTAAAAAATTGCAGTTATTTTCAGTACAGCTGAGGAGAAGCTTTGTGAAAGCCAAAAGCTCGTTTTTTACATCTATTTCTCTTGACTATTCCACTGAAGGGTCCCAACAGGAGGCTTAACAGCTTACTTAGATACTTACAACACAACATGCTTTCTTATATACCTCTACAAAGTAAATAAAATTATACGCGTACATCTATCATTCCATGAAGGAGACATTGTGGAATATTTATGGCTAGTGATGAAAAAATAAATATCTTTTTATTATTAAGTAAAGAAGCATCATACTTATTCTTTCTACTGATGTTGAGTCAAAGTCCAGTGTTATCTTAGTCATTCAATGGTTACGTAACCTTTTCAAGTAACCTTTCGTAACTATGTCACAAGATATCCTAGTGTCGAGTATCTTTTTATAATCTACGTGTCGACGAACCGAGGCTTTCATCTTACGTAATGCATTTTGTACGTCAACATGTGGCTGAACGGTGAAGGTTGAAATTGTAAATTCTATTTCATTTCATGATCTGTGATACGAGTAAATCATATAAATAAGTGATACAGGTTAAAGACAAACATAGTTATACAGTCAATGCGATTAACCTTTCCCTGTTGCGATTGTTGAGCTTTTTTCTAGATTTTTTTCGTGCATTTACAAGAAACTGTTTAATTTTAAGATATTCGGGTAGCGAGAATCTTAGTGCTGGCGAAGTAGACACTATTTACTATAAGTGCAATTAGTAACCACCAGGAAAATATCCAAAAAACAAAATGAGATCATTCTTCGAGACCTCAAATGCTCTCGATACCTCCATCGAGGACACGGGCTCAGAATAATTTGTTTTGAATAAATTCCGCACGGAAATACCCTGCGCGGAATTCCGCTAGTCAATCATTCCTCCTCCTCTTCCTCCTACTCCATCCCATCGAACGATGACAATCTTGAATTCGCGGAATAGATTCATAATCCATTTAAAGGCCTCAGTATTTCCCCCCACGATTGTCTCTCGTCTTTGCAGAGTTAGTCCTCACCGCCGCTCGCAATTGTCAACTTGAGGGCAAAATTGCTTATGAATCATTGATTGCACTCGGTTTGGGCTGGCAACGTGTTTTCCGTTAATCATATTGGAACGACGATTTGGAACGGTGGACACTGGAGATGGGCTTTTGTATGTTTCCCATGGAATATAAATCGGGGGCAAACGGATTTCCCGTTGATTACGATGCAAACAGACTGTTATTATTATTATTATTATTATTATTATTATTATTATTATTATTATTATTATTATTATTATTCTTATTATTATTATTATTATTATTATTTTGTGCATTTTCTTTCTTCGTTTCTTTGGGTTTTTATGTGGTTCAAAGGTTCATGTCCAACGTTATATGAATTTAAATATCGTAATATTTTACAATTAATCTATCATATTTCATTATTTTGTAGTTTTATTATTTATCGCATGAAACGACTACGTTTCATTTCATGACGAAGAACGGAAATTTATTCTATGCATTTCAAAACAATATATATATATTATATATATATATATATATATATATATATATATATATATATATATATATATATTTATTTATATATATATATATAATATATATATATATATATATATATATATATATACATAGCAAAATTTCGCTTTTATATATATAAATACATACATACATATATATGTATATATTTATAGGATACAAGTGGACAGCTAATCAGTCGATATATAAAGATCAGAGGGCAGTGGAAACAAGCTGGTACATAAAAATATCTTTATTAGTGCCGACGTTTCAAGACAACAAGTCTCATTTTCAAGGCTGTAAACAAAAGAATATATGTTGTAGATTATAACAACAAAACAAATTATACGATGTTTAAAAACCAAATTTACATCAGGATAGATTCGTCATTGCAGGAGGTACCAACCTTATTCCATTCGCCCTTCTTATCGTTTCTATGTAGGCTGGTACCTCCTGCAATGATGAATCTACCTGATGTAAATTTGGTTTTAAACAGATTTTTGTATAAGTTGTTTGTTGTTATAATCTACAACATATATTCTTTTATTTACAGCCTTGAAAATGAGACTTGTGTCTTGAAACGTCGGCACTAGCAAAGATGTTTTTATGTACCAGCCTATTTCCACTGCCCTCTGATCTTTATACACACACACACCACACACACACACACACACACACACACACACACATATATATATATATATATATATATATATATATATATATATATATATGTATGTATATATTGATATATATATATATATATATATATATATATATATATATATATATAATTTGTGATCTGGAACACTGCAAAGCATAGTCTTTAATAATTTTTAATAGCATCACTTCTAACTTCGCTTCTCTTTTTATTTTTTTGGGGGGAAGGGTGGGCAGCGCACCAAAAACCCTTTTTTTTCTTACCTCTAGAAAATTCTACCTGCAAAAATTTAAGCTACATTGAATTACGAAGCTGTATATATTTTTTATCTATTTATTCATTTATTAGCATATTTTTTTCATGTTTTAATGAGCGGGATCTCTTCCTTTTGTATTTCCCTCCTCCTACTATTTATATGTTAATGAGAACTCCGAGCGAAAGAGGATGTCACCGTCCGTCGGGCCGATAAAACCTCTGCGTTTGTACTCATCCGCACTGAAGAATACCACCACAAGTTGGATGAGATACTGGCAGACAGTAGCAAATTCCAGAGAATCACCCAAGAACCCGGTAGATGACATTAAACGTGAGCTAATAGGATTATTGAGACTGTCAATGCAGCTTCCAATGCCCTTCACTTGCTGCCGATCGTAGGGGACTACGACCTTGGCTACTATACGGGAACGTTAAAACCCATAAACCAGGAAACCCGTTACGCCCATTATTAGCCAAATTCCCGCTCCTACATACCAGCTTGCGAAGAAATTGAATACTATTTTGACTCCTTATGTTCCAGATGACCACAGTTTGAAGTCATCTGCCGAGTTTTTTAGAAGCACCTGAAAACGACACCCCCCGGACCCCCCGGAGGAGTTATTGCATCGATGGACGTGGAGTCCCTCTTCACGAACGTCCCCGTGGATGAAAACAATTCAGATAATCCTGGATCGTGTATATAGAGACGACTCCACGCCCCCATTAAACATCCCGAGCATGCCCTCCGAAAACTCCTTGAAATTTGTACAAAAAAGGCCCCTTTCCCCCCCCCCTCACCCACAGAGGACATATGTACACACAGAAAGACGGTGAAGTAAGCGATGGGTTTCTCCCTCGGAGTACTTTTCGCGAACTTCTACATGGGTGCTGTGGAACGTCGGGTATTCGCCAACATCGAGAAGCCGTCTATGTACGTCCGGTATATTGACGACACTTTCATCAGCGCCAGCACGGTGGAAGAAATAGAGCGCCTGCGACAAGCCTTCCACGACCACAGCAGACTCAACTTCACCATCGAACATTGCCATGACCGTCGCCTCCTTCCTTGACGTCCTCGTCGGGCAACAAGAGGAGCGCTTCGTAAAACACAGGTGTATACGAAACCCACAAACCTGGGCATGTGCCTGAACGGCCGAGAGCGAGTGTCCAGAGAGATACAAGCGCACTGCGATCAGCGCCTTCATCAGGAGAGCTCTCTCACACTGCTCTTCGTGGAAGGACACGCACACTGAATTAGAACGTGTTGCCCAAGTTTTAATTAACAACGGGTATTCCAACCGGGACATCACTAAATGCATTCGCAGCAACATCGATAAGTGGTATCAGCAGGAGCCTCGTCCACCGCCCTTGAAGACGTCACTCTCTTTTACAAGGGAGTATTTCATAAGAAATACAAAGAGGACGAGCGAGCCCTTCGTACCATCATAGAAAGGAACGTCTCCCCACGGAACCTGCGAAAAAAGTGAAAACTAATAATTTACTACTAAGAGCAAGAAGACCAGTGGCATGATTATGAAAAACAATCCAGCCCGTGTTGCAGGACCCTCTCAAGAAACTAACGTTGTCTACCAGTACAAATGCCCTGTCCGGGAATGCCCCGGCGCTTACATTGGTATGACGACTATGCGATTTTCGAACAGAGGATATCCTGCCACGCTCAGGAAGGCGCCATCCATAATCATGGCCAAAAACGTCCACAAATACCAGGATAACTAGGAATGACATTATTCCTAATATCAGTATTATCGATAGGAAAGCAGCAGACCACCGTCGCCTCCGCCTCTTGGAGGCCCTACACATCGGGAAGGAGAGACCAGCCTCAACACCACCCAAGAGACTTCACTCCTCCCGACGGTGGCACGAAGGCGCCGCCCGCCAGCAACCATAGAGCCGATCGAACGGGCAATCAGGTGCCCCCGTCTATCGGCAATGACCTTCCCAATACTACGCTCCCAGTCTCCAGCGTCCGCAACGAGAAGAGCAGTGCGAGCTTCCACCTCTGCAAGACGGCTTGACTCAGGGACTTAACCCTCTGTTCAGCCAATGAAAATGCAGCGCCCATCAGACAGAGCACCTGGGACACAATAAATACCGCCGAACGACCCCATTTCAATCAGTTCAAGCTCACCTTTCCTTGAAAATGAACCGATGATACGGTTGGAAAACGTTGGAATTCCGTTACGCCCTTAGACTAAGATTTGTTAACCACTTTTTGTTATCATATCAAATAAATTATTATTTTAGAAAACATTTCTTTCACCGAGATATGAACATCGGCCCAGCTATTAGCAAATATCAGCCCTGATGAGAAGAGAATAATAAGAAGAATTGAAAAGACCATATATAAAATCAATTCCACTGATGCTGCCATCATCTTTAACAAAACAAATAATAATAATAATAATAATCATAATAATAATAATAAATATATTCTGGAAGAAAACCCTCTTTCAAACAAATTCTGTTGAATAAAATGGCAGAATTCAGCAAATTAATTTTATATATGTAATGAGAAAAATAGAAAAGAAATATATAATCAATTCGCTGAATTCTGCCATTTTGTTCAACAGAATGGTATATATAATAATAATAATTACTTGACGACTAGAACAGGTCTCCTTCAAGGGGAACTCCTCCTGACAGGCAAAGTCGACGATCTCCAACTGCCATAACAGAGTTCCCCAAACGTCGACTTTAACGGCCGCGTCGCATAAGAGAACATTATGTCATGAGAAGGTAATGGCTGCAGAATTTCTCTGAAACCCTCCTCCTGGACCGAGTTCAGTTTAGTTATGTGGCAGATTCGCTGTAGTATTTAGCTTCCAAGTCCGTCCCTGCCTCTAAATTCCCCCGAAGAATTAGACGATGTGTTATGGGTTGATTTTTCAAGTTAATGGAACTGACCATGTTCCTTACGATGATGATGTACAATAACTGGCTGGATGTCAGCTGAATTGCACGATATTTTAATCATAACTTAACATCTATAAAGTCGTGAGTTGCAAGATATTTTTCATTCTTTAGACGCTAAGTTGTCTTAAATCTTTGGATGCCTCGGAAATGAGAAAGGGAAATACTTTCGTTGTCTATAACATTTTCAGAGGCTGAGAGCATGATTATCATAAAACATTATATATCACTACAAAACTTTGCAATTATTTTTATGCAACAAATTGAGCTCACTGTATACGCTATCATGTGTCTTTGGCATCATTAAAAAAATAAATGAAAATACTGTCTGCTCCAACAATCAGGACAACAAATATTTTTATTGGAACAGTTTGATATTGTAGAGTATAAATGATCCATTTTTATATTTTGCTGTCCTAATAGGGTTATTAAAAAAAAAACATTTTCATTTTCCAGTTTTGCATATACACTGACGTTCAGAGTTCATTTCATGAATTCGATAATGAAGCAGTTACATATATATATATATATATATATATATATATATATATATATATATATATATATATATATTATATATATATATATATATATATGAGAGAGAGAGAGACAGAGAGAGACAGAGAGAGAGAGAGAGAGAGAGAGAGAGAGAGAGAGAGAAATTGCAAAAAACCTTTTGCCAGTATATGCTCCGTAAAATTCCTAAAAACAAAGGACAAAGGCGGTAACGATTGTCTCCTCGTAAAGCTTACAAATGCTGACAGGAGCTTATAAAGAAGAGTAATAAATATGAACGTAAATCTTATTGCATTTTTAAAGTTTTCACAGCGATACAGTTTTCTATCTCATTATTCATTTGGATCATTTGTTACTGTCATCGTTTTCCTGTATTCAAGTAGGAAGATCATTGTGTGTGTTGTATATCAGTATTGTGTGTGCAAGTGTGTGTGTCTTTTTTATTCTGCAATATGTCATACTAAAGATATATACACATATAAGTGAGTAAATAAATTCCTCTGTTAAAACAGGATACGTCTCAAGTATAAAAGGTCCATTAAAACCCTCTGGTTTAAATGCTAAGGACTATATTTCGATGGACTATATATATATATATATATATATATATATATATATATATATATATATATATATATATATATATATATATATATATATATGTACTGGAGGTAAAAATGTTCTGTTACAACAGAATTCCGTCTAATAAAAGGAGCCCATAAATACGCCAAAATATAGAAAGTAAGTATCCCATATTTCAGAGGCTGGCCCTGAAGAGTAAGACCCAAGCAGTCTCTGAAATATCGTGCTTACTTTCTATATTTCAGCGTTTTTAATGGGGTTCCTTTTATTAGATTATATATATATATATATATATATATATATATATATATATATATATATATATAATTTTAATATATAATATATATATATATGTGTGTGTTGTGTGTGTATTTAT